>NW_028151846.1:55174-106328 GCF_964638095.1 Poromitra crassiceps
AAAATCAGACTTGACACCAGAGAGGCTGAATACCGCACTGAGTCAATGCGGTCTTAGCCTCTCTGGTCTCAACACTCTGTCTGATTTTGGATTTTTTTTTTTTTTCCAAAATCAGACTTGACACCAGAGAGGCTGAATACCGCACTGAGTCAATGCAGTCTTAGCCTCTCTGGTGTCAACACTCTGTCTGATTTTGGATTTTTTTTTTTTTTTTCCAAAATCAGACTTGACACCAGAGAGGCTGAATACCGCACTGAGTCAATGCGGTCTTAGCCTCTCTGGTGTCAACACTGTCTGATTTTGGATTTTTTTTTTTTTTTTTCCAAAATCAGACTTGACACCAGAGAGGCTGAATACCGCACTCAGTCAATGCGGTCTTAGCCTCTCTGGTGTCAACACTCTGTCTGATTTTCAATTTTTTTTTTTTTTTTCCAAAATCAGACTTGACACCAGAGAGGCTGAATACCGCACTGAGTCAATGCGGTCTTAGCCTCTCTGGTGTCAACACTCTGTCTGATTTTGGATTTTTTTTTTTTTTCCAATATCAGACTTGACACCAGAGAGGCTGAATACCGCACTGAGTCAATGCGGTCTTAGCCTCTCTGGTCTCAACACTCTGTCTGATTTTGGATTTTTTTTTTTTTTTTTTCCAAAATCAGACTTGACACCAGAGAGGCTGAATACCGCACTGAGTCAATGCGGTCTTAGCCTCTCTGGTGTCAACACTCTGTCTGATTTTGGATTTTTTTTTTTTTTTTTTCCAAAATCAGACTTGACACCAGAGAGGCTGAATACCGCACTGAGTCAATGCGGACTTAGCCTCTCTGGTCTCAACACTCTGTCTGATTTTGGATTTTTTTTTTTTTTTTTCCAAAATCAGACTTGACACCAGAGAGGCTGAATACCGCACTGAGTCAATGCAGACTTAGCCTCTCTGGTCTCAACACTCTGTCTGATTTTGGATTTTTTTTTTTTTTTTTTCCAAAATCAGACTTGACACCAGAGAGGCTGAATACCGCACTTTGTCAATGCAGTCTTAGCCTCTCTGGTGTCAACACTCTGTCTGATTTTTGGATTTTTTTTTTTTTTTTTCCAAAATCAGACTTGACACCAGAGAGGCTGAATACCGCACTGAGTCAATGCGGTCTTAGCCTCTCTGGTCTCAACACTCTGTCTGATTTTGGATTTTTTTTTTTTTTTTTCCAAAATCAGACTTGACACCAGAGAGGCTGAATACCGCACTGAGTCAATGCAGTCTTAGCCTCTCTGGTGTCAACACTCTGTCTGATTTTGGATTTTTTTTTTTTTTTTTTTTCCAAAATCAGACTTGACACCAGAGAGGCTGAATACCGCCCTGAGTCAATGCGGTCTTAGCCTCTCTGGTCTCAACACTGTCTGATTTTGGATTTTTTTTTTTTTTTTTTCCCAAAATCAGACTTGACACCAGAGAGGCTGAATACCGCACTGAGTCAATGCGGTCTTAGCCTCTCTGGTGTCAACACTCTGTCTGATTTTGGATTTTTTTTTTTTTTTTTTCCAAAATCAGACTTGACACCAGAGAGGCTGAATACCGCACTGAGTCAATGCGGACTTAGCCTCTCTGGTCTCAACACTCTGTCTGATTTTGGATTTTTTTTTTTTTTTTCCAAAATCAGACTTGACACCAGAGAGGCTGAATACCGCACTGAGTCAATGCGGTCTTAGCCTCTCTGGTCTCAACACTCTGTCTGATTTTGGATTTTTTTTTTTTTTTTTTCCAAAATCAGACTTGACACCAGAGAGGCTGAATACCGCACTGAGTCAATGCGGTCTTAGCCTCTCTGGTGTCAACACTCTGTCTGATTTTGGATTTTTTTTTTTTTTTTTTCCAAAATCAGACTTGACACCAGAGAGGCTGAATACCGCACTGAGTCAATGCGGACTTAGCCTCTCTGGTCTCAACACTCTGTCTGATTTTGGATTTTTTTTTTTTTTTTCCAAAATCAGACTTGACACCAGAGAGGCTGAATACCGCACTGAGTCAATGCAGACTTAGCCTCTCTGGTCTCAACACTCTGTCTGATTTTGGATTTTTTTTTTTTTTTTCCAAAATCAGACTTGACACCAGAGAGGCTGAATACCGCACTGAGTCAATGCGGTCTTAGCCTCTCTGGTGTCAACACTCTGTCTGATTTTGGATTTTTTTTTTTTTTTTCCAAAATCAGACTTGACACCAGAGAGGCTGAATACCGCACTGAGTCAATGCGGTCTTAGCCTCTCTGGTCTCAACACTCTGTCTGATTTTGGATTTTTTTTTTTTTTTCCAAAATCAGACTTGACACCAGAGAGGCTGAATACCGCACTGAGTCAATGCAGTCTTAGCCTCTCTGGTGTCAACACTCTGTCTGATTTTGGATTTTTTTTTTTTTTTTCCAAAATCAGACTTGACACCAGAGAGGCTGAATACCGCACTGAGTCAATGCGGTCTTAGCCTCTCTGGTGTCAACACTGTCTGATTTTGGATTTTTTTTTTTTTTTCCAAAATCAGACTTGACACCAGAGAGGCTGAATACCGCACTCAGTCAATGCGGTCTTAGCCTCTCTGGTGTCAACACTCTGTCTGATTTTCAATTTTTTTTTTTTTTTTCCAAAATCAGACTTGACACCAGAGAGGCTGAATACCGCACTGAGTCAATGCGGTCTTAGCCTCTCTGGTGTCAACACTCTGTCTGATTTTTGATTTTTTTTTTTTTTCCAATATCAGACTTGACACCAGAGAGGCTGAATACCGCACTGAGTCAATGCGGTCTTAGCCTCTCTGGTCTCAACACTCTGTCTGATTTTGGATTTTTTTTTTTTTTTTCCAAAATCAGACTTGACACCAGAGAGGCTGAATACCGCACTGAGTCAATGCAGTCTTAGCCTCTCTGGTGTCAACACTCTGTCTGATTTTGGATTTTTTTTTTTTTTTTTTTTCCAAAATCAGACTTGACACCAGAGAGGCTGAATACCGCCCTGAGTCAATGCGGTCTTAGCCTCTCTGGTCTCAACACTGTCTGATTTTGGATTTTTTTTTTTTTTTTTTCCCAAAATCAGACTTGACACCAGAGAGGCTGAATACCGCACTGAGTCAATGCGGTCTTAGCCTCTCTGGTGTCAACACTCTGTCTGATTTTGGATTTTTTTTTTTTTTTTTTCCAAAATCAGACTTGACACCAGAGAGGCTGAATACCGCACTGAGTCAATGCGGACTTAGCCTCTCTGGTCTCAACACTCTGTCTGATTTTGGATTTTTTTTTTTTTTTTCCAAAATCAGACTTGACACCAGAGAGGCTGAATACCGCACTGAGTCAATGCGGTCTTAGCCTCTCTGGTCTCAACACTCTGTCTGATTTTGGATTTTTTTTTTTTTTTTTTCCAAAATCAGACTTGACACCAGAGAGGCTGAATACCGCACTGAGTCAATGCGGTCTTAGCCTCTCTGGTGTCAACACTCTGTCTGATTTTGGATTTTTTTTTTTTTTTTTTCCAAAATCAGACTTGACACCAGAGAGGCTGAATACCGCACTGAGTCAATGCGGACTTAGCCTCTCTGGTCTCAACACTCTGTCTGATTTTGGATTTTTTTTTTTTTTTTCCAAAATCAGACTTGACACCAGAGAGGCTGAATACCGCACTGAGTCAATGCAGACTTAGCCTCTCTGGTCTCAACACTCTGTCTGATTTTGGATTTTTTTTTTTTTTTTCCAAAATCAGACTTGACACCAGAGAGGCTGAATACCGCACTGAGTCAATGCGGTCTTAGCCTCTCTGGTGTCAACACTCTGTCTGATTTTGGATTTTTTTTTTTTTTTCCAAAATCAGACTTGACACCAGAGAGGCTGAATACCGCACTGAGTCAATGCGGTCTTAGCCTCTCTGGTCTCAACACTCTGTCTGATTTTGGATTTTTTTTTTTTTTCCAAAATCAGACTTGACACCAGAGAGGCTGAATACCGCACTGAGTCAATGCAGTCTTAGCCTCTCTGGTGTCAACACTCTGTCTGATTTTGGATTTTTTTTTTTTTTTTCCAAAATCAGACTTGACACCAGAGAGGCTGAATACCGCACTGAGTCAATGCGGTCTTAGCCTCTCTGGTGTCAACACTGTCTGATTTTGGATTTTTTTTTTTTTTTCCAAAATCAGACTTGACACCAGAGAGGCTGAATACCGCACTCAGTCAATGCGGTCTTAGCCTCTCTGGTGTCAACACTCTGTCTGATTTTCAATTTTTTTTTTTTTTTTCCAAAATCAGACTTGACACCAGAGAGGCTGAATACCGCACTGAGTCAATGCGGTCTTAGCCTCTCTGGTGTCAACACTCTGTCTGATTTTGATTTTTTTTTTTTTTCCAATATCAGACTTGACACCAGAGAGGCTGAATACCGCACTGAGTCAATGCGGTCTTAGCCTCTCTGGTCTCAACACTCTGTCTGATTTTGGATTTTTTTTTTTTTTTTCCAAAATCAGACTTGACACCAGAGAGGCTGAATACCGCACTGAGTCAATGCGGTCTTAGCCTCTCTGGTCTCAACACTCTGTCTGATTTTGGATTTTTTTTTTTTTTTTCCAAAATCAGACTTGACACCAGAGAGGCTGAATACCGCACTGAGTCAATGCGGTCTTAGCCTCTCTGGTGTCAACACTCTGTCTGATTTTGGATTTTTTTTTTTTTTTTTCCAAAATCAGACTTGACACCAGAGAGGCTGAATACCGCACTGAGTCAATGCGGTCTTAGCCTCTCTGGTCTCAACACTCTGTCTGATTTTGGATTTTTTTTTTTTTTTTTTTCCAAAATCAGACTTGACACCAGAGAGGCTGAATACCGCACTGAGTCAATGCGGTCTTAGCCTCTCTGGTCTCAACACTCTGTCTGATTTTGGATTTTTTTTTTTTTTTTTTTCCAAAATCAGACTTGACACCAGAGAGGCTGAATACCGCACTGAGTCAATGCAGGTCTTAGCCTCTCTGGTGTCAACACTCTGTCTGATTTTGGATTTTTTTTTTTTTTTTTTCCAAAATCAGACTTGACACCAGAGAGGCTGAATACCGCACTGAGTCAATGCGGTCTTAGCCTCTCTGGTCTCAACACTCTGTCTGATTTTGGATTTTTTTTTTTTTTTTCCAAAATCAGACTTGACACCAGAGAGGCTGAATACCGCACTGAGTCAATGCAGTCTTAGCCTCTCTGGTGTCAACACTCTGTCTGATTTTGGATTTTTTTTTTTTTTTTTTCCAAAATCAGACTTGACACCAGAGAGGCTGAATACCGCCCTGAGTCAATGCGGTCTTAGCCTCTCTGGTCTCAACACTGTCTGATTTTGGATTTTTTTTTTTTTTTTTCCCAAAATCAGACTTGACACCAGAGAGGCTGAATACCGCACTGAGTCAATGCGGTCTTAGCCTCTCTGGTGTCAACACTCTGTCTGATTTTGGATTTTTTTTTTTTTTTTTCCCAAAATCAGACTTGACACCAGAGAGGCTGAATACCGCACTGAGTCAATGCGGACTTAGCCTCTCTGGTCTCAACACTCTGTCTGATTTGGATTTTTTTTTTTTTTTTTTCCAAAATCAGACTTGACACCAGAGAGGCTGAATACCGCACTGAGTCAATGCGGTCTTAGCCTCTCTGGTCTCAACACTCTGTCTGATTTTGGATTTTTTTTTTTTTTTTTCCAAAATCAGACTTGACACCAGAGAGGCTGAATACCGCACTGAGTCAATGCGGTCTTAGCCTCTCTGGTGTCAACACTCTGTCTGATTTTGGATTTTTTTTTTTTTTTTTTCCAAAATCAGACTTGACACCAGAGAGGCTGAATACTGCACTGAGTCAATGCGGACTTAGCCTCTCTGGTCTCAACACTCTGTCTGATTTTGGATTTTTTTTTTTTTTTTTTCCAAAATCAGACTTGACACCAGAGAGGCTGAATACCGCACTGAGTCAATGCGGACTTAGCCTCTCTGGTCTCAACACTCTGTCTGATTTTGGATTTTTTTTTTTTTTTTCCAAAATCAGACTTGACACCAGAGAGGCTGAATACCGCACTGAGTCAATGCGGTCTTAGCCTCTCTGGTCTCAACACTCTGTCTGATTTTGGATTTTTTTTTTTTTTTCCAAAATCAGACTTGACACCAGAGAGGCTGAATACCGCACTGAGTCAATGCAGTCTTAGCCTCTCTGGTGTCAACACTCTGTCTGATTTTGGATTTTTTTTTTTTTTTTCCAAAATCAGACTTGACACCAGAGAGGCTGAATACCGCACTGAGAATGCGGTCTTAGCCTCTCTGGTGTCAACACTCTGTCTGATTTTGGATTTTTTTTTTTTTTTTTCCAAAATCAGACTTGACACCAGAGAGGCTGAATACCGCACTGAGTCAATGCGGTCTTAGCCTCTCTGGTGTCAACACTCTGTCTGATTTTGGATTTTTTTTTTTTTTTTTTCCAAAATCAGACTTGACACCAGAGAGGCTGAATACCGCACTGAGTCAATGCGGTCTTAGCCTCTCTGGTCTCAACACTCTGTCTGATTTTGGATTTTTTTTTTTTTTCTTCCAAAATCAGACTTGACACCAGAGAGGCTGAATACCGCACTGAGTCAATGCGGTCTTAGCCTCTCTGGTGTCAACACTCTGTCTGATTTTGGATTTTTTTTTTTTTTTTTTCCAAAATCAGACTTGACACCAGAGAGGCTGAATACCGCACTGAGTCAATGCGGACTTAGCCTCTCTGGTCTCAACACTCTGTCTGATTTTGGATTTTTTTTTTTTTTTTCCAAAATCAGACTTGACACCAGAGAGGCTGAATACCGCACTGAGTCAATGCGGACTTAGCCTCTCTGGTCTCAACACTCTGTCTGATTTTGGATTTTTTTTTTTTTTTTCCAAAATCAGACTTGACACCAGAGAGGCTGAATACCGCACTGAGTCAATGCGGTCTTAGCCTCTCTGGTGTCAACACTCTGTCTGATTTTGGATTTTTTTTTTTTTTTCCAAAATCAGACTTGACACCAGAGAGGCTGAATACCGCACTGAGTCAATGCGGTCTTAGCCTCTCTGGTCTCAACACTCTGTCTGATTTTGGATTTTTTTTTTTTTTCCAAAATCAGACTTGACACCAGAGAGGCTGAATACCGCACTGAGTCAATGCAGTCTTAGCCTCTCTGGTGTCAACACTCTGTCTGATTTTGGATTTTTTTTTTTTTTTTCCAAAATCAGACTTGACACCAGAGAGGCTGAATACCGCACTGAGTCAATGCGGTCTTAGCCTCTCTGGTGTCAACACTCTGTCTGATTTTCGATTTTTTTTTTTTTTTTCCAAAATCAGACTTGACACCAGAGAGGCTGAATACCGCACTGAGTCAATGCGGTCTTAGCCTCTCTGGTGTCAACACTCTGTCTGATTTTGGATTTTTTTTTTTTTTTTCCAAAATCAGACTTGACACCAGAGAGGCTGAATACCGCACTGAGTCAATGCGGTCTTAGCCTCTCTGGTCTCAACACTCTGTCTGATTTTGGATTTTTTTTTTTTTCTTCCAAAATCAGACTTGACACCAGAGAGGCTGAATACCGCACTGAGTCAATGCGGTCTTAGCCTCTCTGGTCTCAACACTCTGTCTGATTTTGGATTTTTTTATTTTTTTTTTCCAAAATCAGACTTGACACCAGAGAGGCTGAATACCGCACTGAGTCAATGCGGTCTTAGCCTCTCTGGTCTCAACACTCTGTCTGATTTTGGATTTTTTTTTTTTTTTTTTTTCCAAAATCAGACTTGACACCAGAGAGGCTGAATACCGCACTGAGTCAATGCGGTCTTAACCTCTCTGGTGTCAACACTCTGTCTGATTTTGGATTTTTTTTTTTTTTTTCCAAAATCAGACTTGACACCAGAGAGGCTGAATACCGCACTGAGTCAATGCGGTCTTAGCCTCTCTGGTCTCAACACTCTGTCTGATTTTGGATTTTTTTTTTTTTTTTCCAAAATCAGACTTGACACCAGAGAGGCTGAATACTGCACTGAGTCAATGCGGTCTTAGCCTCTCTGGTCTCAACACTGTCTGATTTTGGATTTTTTTATTTTTTTTCCCAAAATCAGACTTGACACCAGAGAGGCTGAATACCGCACTGATTCAATGCGGTCTTAGCCTCTCTGGTGTCAACACTCTGTCTGATTTTGGATTTTTTTTTTTTTTTTCCAAAATCAGACTTGACACCCGAGAGGCTGAATACCGCACTGAGTCAATGCGGTCTTAGCCTCTCTGGTGTCAACACTCTGTCTGATTTTGGATTTTTTTTTTTTTTTTTCCAAAATCAGACTTGACACCAGAGAGGCTGAATACCGCACTGAGTCAATGCGGTCTTAGCCTCTCTGGTGTCAACACTCTGTCTGATTTTGGATTTTGTTTTGTTTTTTCCAAAATCAGACTTGACACCAGAGAGGCTGAATACCGCACTGAGTCAATGCGGTCTTAGCCTCTCTGGTGTCAACACTCTGTCTGATTTTGGATTTTTTTTTTTTTTTTTTTTCCAAAATCAGACTTGACACCAGAGAGGCTGAATACCGCCCTGAGTCAATGCGGTCTTAGCCTCTCTGGTCTCAACACTGTCTGATTTTGGATTTTTTTTTTTTTTTTTTTCCCAAAATCAGACTTGACACCAGAGAGGCTGAATACCGCACTGAGTCAATGCGGTCTTAGCCTCTCTGGTGTCAACACTCTGTCTGATTTTGGATTTTTTTTTTTTTTTTTTCCAAAATCAGACTTGACACCAGAGAGGCTGAATACCGCACTGAGTCAATGCGGACTTAGCCTCTCTGGTCTCAACACTCTGTCTGATTTTGGATTTTTTTTTTTTTTTTTCCAAAATCAGACTTGACACCAGAGAGGCTGAATACCGCACTGAGTCAATGCGGTCTTAGCCTCTCTGGTCTCAACACTCTGTCTGATTTTGGATTTTTTTTTTTTTTTTTTCCAAAATCAGACTTGACACCAGAGAGGCTGAATACCGCACTGAGTCAATGCGGTCTTAGCCTCTCTGGTGTCAACACTCTGTCTGATTTTGGATTTTTTTTTTTTTTTTTTCCAAAATCAGACTTGACACCAGAGAGGCTGAATACCGCACTGAGTCAATGCGGACTTAGCCTCTCTGGTCTCAACACTCTGTCTGATTTTGGATTTTTTTTTTTTTTTTTCCAAAATCAGACTTGACACCAGAGAGGCTGAATACCGCACTGAGTCAATGCGGACTTAGCCTCTCTGGTCTCAACACTCTGTCTGATTTTGGATTTTTTTTTTTCCAAAATCAGACTTGACACCAGAGAGGCTGAATACCGCACTGAGTCAATGCGGTCTTAGCCTCTCTGGTCTCAACACTCTGTCTGATTTTGGATTTTTTTTTTTTTTTCCAAAATCAGACTTGACACCAGAGAGGCTGAATACCGCACTGAGTCAATGCAGTCTTAGCCTCTCTGGTGTCAACACTCTGTCTGATTTTGGATTTTTTTTTTTTTTTTCCAAAATCAGACTTGACACCAGAGAGGCTGAATACCGCACTGAGTCAATGCGGTCTTAGCCTCTCTGGTGTCAACACTCTGTCTGATTTTGGATTTTTTTTTTTTTTTTCCAAAATCAGACTTGACACCAGAGAGGCTGAATACCGCACTGAGTCAATGCGGTCTTAGCCTCTCTGGTGTCAACACTCTGTCTGATTTTGGATTTTTTTTTTTTTTTTCCAAAATCAGACTTGACACCAGAGAGGCTGAATACCGCACTGAGTCAATGCGGTCTTAGCCTCTCTGGTCTCAACACTCTGTCTGATTTTGGATTTTTTTTTTTTTTTCTTCCAAAATCAGACTTGACACCAGAGAGGCTGAATACCGCACTGAGTCAATGCGGTCTTAGCCTCTCTGGTGTCAACACTCTGTCTGATTTTGGATTTTTTTTTTTTTTTTTTCCAAAATCAGACTTGACACCAGAGAGGCTGAATACCGCACTGAGTCAATGCAGACTTAGCCTCTCTGGTCTCAACACTCTGTCTGATTTTGGATTTTTTTTTTTTTTTTTCCAAAATCAGACTTGACACCAGAGAGGCTGAATACCGCACTGAGTCAATGCGGACTTAGCCTCTCTGGTCTCAACACTCTGTCTGATTTTGGATTTTTTTTTTTTTTTTTCCAAAATCAGACTTGACACCAGAGAGGCTGAATACCGCACTGAGTCAATGCGGTCTTAGCCTCTCTGGTGTCAACACTCTGTCTGATTTTGGATTTTTTTTTTTTTTTCCAAAATCAGACTTGACACCAGAGAGGCTGAATACCGCACTGAGTCAATGCGGTCTTAGCCTCTCTGGTCTCAACACTCTGTCTGATTTTGGATTTTTTTTTTTTTTTCCAAAATCAGACTTGACACCAGAGAGGCTGAATACCGCACTGAGTCAATGCAGTCTTAGCCTCTCTGGTGTCAACACTCTGTCTGATTTTGGATTTTTTTTTTTTTTTTCCAAAATCAGACTTGACACCAGAGAGGCTGAATACCGCACTGAGTCAATGCGGTCTTAGCCTCTCTGGTGTCAACACTCTGTCTGATTTTGGATTTTTTTTTTTTTTTTTCCAAAATCAGACTTGACACCAGAGAGGCTGAATACCGCACTGAGTCAATGCGGTCTTAGCCTCTCTGGTGTCAACACTCTGTCTGATTTTGGATTTTTTTTTTTTTTTTCCAAAATCAGACTTGACACCAGAGAGGCTGAATACCGCACTGAGTCAATGCGGTCTTAGCCTCTCTGGTCTCAACACTCTGTCTGATTTTGGATTTTTTTTTTTTTTTCTTCCAAAATCAGACTTGACACCAGAGAGGCTGAATACCGCACTGAGTCAATGCGGTCTTAGCCTCTCTGGTCTCAACACTCTGTCTGATTTTGGATTTTTTTTTTTTTTTTTTCCAAAATCAGACTTGACACCAGAGAGGCTGAATACCGCACTGAGTCAATGCGGTCTTAGCCTCTCTGGTCTCAACACTCTGTCTGATTTTGGATTTTTTTTTTTTTTTTTTTCCAAAATCAGACTTGACACCAGAGAGGCTGAATACCGCACTGAGTCAATGCGGTCTTAACCTCTCTGGTGTCAACACTCTGTCTGATTTTGGATTTTTTTTTTTTTTTCCAAAATCAGACTTGACACCAGAGAGGCTGAATACCGCACTGAGTCAATGCAGTCTTAGCCTCTCTGGTGTCAACACTCTGTCTGATTTTGGATTTTTTTTTTTTTTTTTCCAAAATCAGACTTGACACCAGAGAGGCTGAATACCGCACTGAGTCAATGCGGTCTTAGCCTCTCTGGTGTCAACACTCTGTCTGATTTTGGATTTTTTTTTTTTTTTTCCAAAATCAGACTTGACACCAGAGAGGCTGAATACCGCACTGAGTCAATGCGGTCTTAGCCTCTCTGGTGTCAACACTCTGTCTGATTTTGGATTTTTTTTTTTTTTTTCCAAAATCAGACTTGACACCAGAGAGGCTGAATACCGCACTGAGTCAATGCGGTCTTAGCCTCTCTGGTCTCAACACTCTGTCTGATTTTGGATTTTTTTTTTTTTTCTTCCAAAATCAGACTTGACACCAGAGAGGCTGAATACCGCACTGAGTCAATGCGGTCTTAGCCTCTCTGGTGTCAACACTCTGTCTGATTTTGGATTTTTTTTTTTTTTTTTTCCAAAATCAGACTTGACACCAGAGAGGCTGAATACCGCACTGAGTCAATGCGGACTTAGCCTCTCTGGTCTCAACACTCTGTCTGATTTTGGATTTTTTTTTTTTTTTTTCCAAAATCAGACTTGACACCAGAGAGGCTGAATACCGCACTGAGTCAATGCGGACTTAGCCTCTCTGGTCTCAACACTCTGTCTGATTTTGGATTTTTTTTTTTTTTTTCCAAAATCAGACTTGACACCAGAGAGGCTGAATACCGCACTGAGTCAATGCGGTCTTAGCCTCTCTGGTGTCAACACTCTGTCTGATTTTGGATTTTTTTTTTTTTTTTCCAAAATCAGACTTGACACCAGAGAGGCTGAATACCGCACTGAGTCAATGCGGTCTTAGCCTCTCTGGTCTCAACACTCTGTCTGATTTTGGATTTTTTTTTTTTTTCCAAAATCAGACTTGACACCAGAGAGGCTGAATACTGCACTGAGTCAATGCAGTCTTAGCCTCTCTGGTGTCAACACTCTGTCTGATTTTGGATTTTTTTTTTTTTTTTCCAAAATCAGACTTGACACCAGAGAGGCTGAATACCGCACTGAGTCAATGCGGTCTTAGCCTCTCTGGTGTCAACACTCTGTCTGATTTTCGATTTTTTTTTTTTTTTTCCAAAATCAGACTTGACACCAGAGAGGCTGAATACCGCACTGAGTCAATGCGGTCTTAGCCTCTCTGGTGTCAACACTCTGTATGATTTTGGATTTTTTTTTTTTTTTTCCAAAATCAGACTTGACACCAGAGAGGCTGAATACCGCACTGAGTCAATGCGGTCTTAGCCTCTCTGGTCTCAACACTCTGTCTGATTTTGGATTTTTTTTTTTTTTTCTTCCAAAATCAGACTTGACACCAGAGAGGCTGAATACCGCACTGAGTCAATGCGGTCTTAGCCTCTCTGGTCTCAACACTCTGTCTGATTTTGGATTTTTTTTTTTTTTTTTTCCAAAATCAGACTTGACACCAGAGAGGCTGAATACCGCACTGAGTCAATGCGGTCTTAGCCTCTCTGGTGTCAACACTCTGTCTGATTTTGGATTTTTTTTTTTTTTTTTTTTCCAAAATCAGACTTGACACCAGAGAGGCTGAATACCGCACTGAGTCAATGCGGTCTTAACCTCTCTGGTGTCAACACTCTGTCTGATTTTGGATTTTTTTTTTTTTTTTCCAAAATCAGACTTGACACCAGAGAGGCTGAATACCGCACTGAGTCAATGCGGTCTTAGCCTCTCTGGTGTCAACACTCTGTCTGATTTTGGATTTTTTTTTTTTTTTCCAATATCAGACTTGACACCAGAGAGGCTGAATACCGCACTGAGTCAATGCGGTCTTAGCCTCTCTGGTCTCAACACTCTGTCTGATTTTGGATTTTTTTTTTTTTTTTTCCAAAATCAGACTTGACACCAGAGAGGCTGAATACCGCACTGAGTCAATGCGGTCTTAGCCTCTCTGGTCTCAACACTCTGTCTGATTTTGGATTTTTTTTTTTTTTTTTCCAAAATCAGACTTGACACCAGAGAGGCTGAATACCGCACTGAGTCAATGCGGTCTTAGCCTCTCTGGTGTCAACACTCTGTCTGATTTTGGATTTTTTTTTTTTTTTTCCAAAATCAGACTTGACACCAGAGAGGCTGAATACCGCACTGAGTCAATGCGGTCTTAGCCTCTCTGGTCTCAACACTCTGTCTGATTTTGGATTTTTTTTTTTTTTTTCCAAAATCAGACTTGACACCAGAGAGGCTGAATACCGCACTGAGTCAATGCGGTCTTAGCCTCTCTGGTGTCAACACTCTGTCTGATTTTGGATTTTTTTTTTTTTTTCTTCCAAAATCAGACTTGACACCAGAGAGGCTGAATACCGCACTGAGTCAATGCGGTCTTAACCTCTCTGGTGTCAACACTCTGTCTGATTTTGGATTTTTTTTTTTTTTTTCCAAAATCAGACTTGACACCAGAGAGGCTGAATACCGCACTGAGTCAATGCGGTCTTAGCCTCTCTGGTGTCAACACTCTGTCTGATTTTGGATTTTTTTTTTTTTTCCAATATCAGACTTGACACCAGAGAGGCTGAATACCGCACTGAGTCAATGCGGTCTTAGCCTCTCTGGTCTCAACACTCTGTCTGATTTTGGATTTTTTTTTTTTTTTTTCCAAAATCAGACTTGACACCAGAGAGGCTGAATACCGCACTGAGTCAATGCGGTCTTAGCCTCTCTGGTCTCAACACTCTGTCTGATTTTGGATTTTTTTTTTTTTTTTTCCAAAATCAGACTTGACACCAGAGAGGCTGAATACCGCACTGAGTCAATGCGGTCTTAGCCTCTCTGGTGTCAACACTCTGTCTGATTTTGGATTTTTTTTTTTTTTTTCCAAAATCAGACTTGACACCAGAGAGGCTGAATACCGCACTGAGTCAATGCGGTCTTAGCCTCTCTGGTCTCAACACTCTGTCTGATTTTGGATTTTTTTTTTTTTTTCTTCCAAAATCAGACTTGACACCAGAGAGGCTGAATACCGCACTGAGTCAATGCGGTCTTAGCCTCTCTGGTGTCAACACTCTGTCTGATTTTGGATTTTTTTTTTTTTTTCCAAAATCAGACTTGACACCAGAGAGGCTGAATACCGCACTGAGTCAATGCGGTCTTAGCCTCTCTGGTCTCAACACTCTGTCTGATTTTGGATTTTTTTTTTTTTTCCAAAATCAGACTTGACACCAGAGAGGCTGAATACTGCACTGAGTCAATGCAGTCTTAGCCTCTCTGGTGTCAACACTCTGTCTGATTTTGGATTTTTTTTTTTTTTTTCCAAAATCAGACTTGACACCAGAGAGGCTGAATACCGCACTGAGTCAATGCGGTCTTAGCCTCTCTGGTGTCAACACTCTGTCTGATTTTCGATTTTTTTTTTTTTTTTCCAAAATCAGACTTGACACCAGAGAGGCTGAATACCGCACTGAGTCAATGCGGTCTTAGCCTCTCTGGTGTCAACACTCTGTATGATTTTGGATTTTTTTTTTTTTTTTCCAAAATCAGACTTGACACCAGAGAGGCTGAATACCGCACTGAGTCAATGCGGTCTTAGCCTCTCTGGTCTCAACACTCTGTCTGATTTTGGATTTTTTTTTTTTTTTCTTCCAAAATCAGACTTGACACCAGAGAGGCTGAATACCGCACTGAGTCAATGCGGTCTTAGCCTCTCTGGTGTCAACACTCTGTCTGATTTTGGATTTTTTTTTTTTTTTCTTCCAAAATCAGACTTGACACCAGAGAGGCTGAATACCGCACTGAGTCAATGCGGTCTTAACCTCTCTGGTGTCAACACTCTGTCTGATTTTGGATTTTTTTTTTTTTTTTCCAAAATCAGACTTGACACCAGAGAGGCTGAATACCGCACTGAGTCAATGCGGTCTTAGCCTCTCTGGTGTCAACACTCTGTCTGATTTTGGATTTTTTTTTTTTTTTCCAATATCAGACTTGACACCAGAGAGGCTGAATACCGCACTGAGTCAATGCGGTCTTAGCCTCTCTGGTCTCAACACTCTGTCTGATTTTGGATTTTTTTTTTTTTTTTTCCAAAATCAGACTTGACACCAGAGAGGCTGAATACCGCACTGAGTCAATGCGGTCTTAGCCTCTCTGGTCTCAACACTCTGTCTGATTTTGGATTTTTTTTTTTTTTTTTTCCAAAATCAGACTTGACACCAGAGAGGCTGAATACCGCACTGAGTCAATGCGGTCTTAGCCTCTCTGGTGTCAACACTCTGTCTGATTTTGGATTTTTTTTTTTTTTTTCCAAAATCAGACTTGACACCAGAGAGGCTGAATACCGCACTGAGTCAATGCGGTCTTAGCCTCTCTGGTCTCAACACTCTGTCTGATTTTGGATTTTTTTTTTTTTTTTCCAAAATCAGACTTGACACCAGAGAGGCTGAATACCGCACTGAGTCAATGCGGTCTTAGCCTCTCTGGTCTCAACACTCTGTCTGATTTTGGATTTTTTTTTTTTTTTTCCAAAATCAGACTTGACACCAGAGAGGCTGAATACCGCACTGAGTCAATGCGGTCTTAGCCTCTCTGGTCTCAACACTCTGTCTGATTTTGGATTTTTTTTTTTTTTTTTTCCAAAATCAGACTTGACACCAGAGAGGCTGAATACCGCACTGAGTCAATGCGGTCTTAGCCTCTCTGGTGTCAACACTCTGTCTGATTTTGGATTTTTTTTTTTTTTTTTCCAAAATCAGACTTGACACCAGAGAGGCTGAATACCGCACTGAGTCAATGCGGACTTAGCCTCTCTGGTCTCAACACTCTGTCTGATTTTGGATTTTTTTTTTTTTTTTTCCAAAATCAGACTTGACACCAGAGAGGCTGAATACCGCACTGAGTCAATGCGGACTTAGCCTCTCTGGTCTCAACACTCTGTCTGATTTTGGATTTTTTTTTTTTTTTCCAAAATCAGACTTGACACCAGAGAGGCTGAATACCGCACTGAGTCAATGCGGTCTTAGCCTCTCTGGTGTCAACACTCTGTCTGATTTTGGATTTTTTTTTTTTTTTCCAAAATCAGACTTGACACCAGAGAGGCTGAATACCGCACTGAGTCAATGCGGTCTTAGCCTCTCTGGTCTCAACACTCTGTCTGATTTTGGATTTTTTTTTTTTTTCCAAAATCAGACTTGACACCAGAGAGGCTGAATACCGCACTGAGTCAATGCAGTCTTAGCCTCTCTGGTGTCAACACTCTGTCTGATTTTGGATTTTTTTTTTTTTTTTCCAAAATCAGACTTGACACCAGAGAGGCTGAATACCGCACTGAGTCAATGCGGTCTTAGCCTCTCTGGTGTCAACACTCTGTCTGATTTTCGATTTTATTTATTTTTTTCCAAAATCAGACTTGACACCAGAGAGGCTGAATACCGCACTGAGTCAATGCGGTCTTAGCCTCTCTGGTGTCAACACTCTGTCTGATTTTGGATTTTTTTTTTTTTTTTCCAAAATCAGACTTGACACCAGAGAGGCTGAATACCGCACTGAGTCAATGCGGTCTTAGCCTCTCTGGTCTCAACACTCTGTCTGATTTTGGATTTTTTTTTTTTTTTCTTCCAAAATCAGACTTGACACCAGAGAGGCTGAATACCGCACTGAGTCAATGCGGTCTTAGCCTCTCTGGTCTCAACACTCTGTCTGATTTTGGATTTTTTTTTTTTTTTTTTCCAAAATCAGACTTGACACCAGAGAGGCTGAATACCGCACTGAGTCAATGCGGTCTTAGCCTCTCTGGTGTCAACACTCTGTCTGATTTTGGATTTTTTTTTTTTTTTTTTTCCAAAATCAGACTTGACACCAGAGAGGCTGAATACCGCACTGAGTCAATGCGGTCTTAACCTCTCTGGTGTCAACACTCTGTCTGATTTTGGATTTTTTTTTTTTTTTTCCAAAATCAGACTTGACACCAGAGAGGCTGAATACCGCACTGAGTCAATGCGGTCTTAGCCTCTCTGGTGTCAACACTCTGTCTGATTTTGGATTTTTTTTTTTTTTTCCAATATCAGACTTGACACCAGAGAGGCTGAATACCGCACTGAGTCAATGCGGTCTTAGCCTCTCTGGTCTCAACACTCTGTCTGATTTTGGATTTTTTTTTTTTTTTTTCAAAAATCAGACTTGACACCAGAGAGGCTGAATACCGCACTGAGTCAATGCGGTCTTAGCCTCTCTGGTCTCAACACTCTGTCTGATTTTGGATTTTTTTTTTTTTTTTTCCAAAATCAGACTTGACACCAGAGAGGCTGAATACCGCACTGAGTCAATGCAGTCTTAGCCTCTCTGGTGTCAACACTCTGTCTGATTTTGGATTTTTTTTTTTTTTTTTCCAAAATCAGACTTGACACCAGAGAGGCTGAATACCGCACTGAGTCAATGCGGTCTTAGCCTCTCTGGTGTCAACACTCTGTCTGATTTTGGATTTTGTTTTGTTTTTTCCAAAATCAGACTTGACACCAGAGAGGCTGAATACCGCACTGAGTCAATGCGGTCTTAGCCTCTCTGGTGTCAACACTCTGTCTGATTTTGGATTTTTTTTTTTTTTTTCCAAAATCAGACTTGACACCAGAGAGGCTGAATACCGCACTGAGTCAATGCGGTCTTAGCCTCTCTGGTGTCAACACTCTGTCTGATTTTGGATTTTTTTTTTTTTTTTCCAAAATCAGACTTGACACCAGAGAGGCTGAATACCGCACTGAGTCAATGCGGTCTTAGCCTCTCTGGTGTCAACACTCTGTCTGATTTTCGATTTTTTTTTTTTTTTTCCAAAATCAGACTTGACACCAGAGAGGCTGAATACCGCACTGAGTCAATGCGGTCTTAGCCTCTCTGGTGTCAACACTCTGTCTGATTTTGGATTTTTTTTTTTTTTTTTCCAAAATCAGACTTGACACCAGAGAGGCTGAATACCGCACTGAGTCAATGCGGTCTTAGCCTCTCTGGTCTCAACACTCTGTCTGATTTTGGATTTTTTTTTTTTTTCTTCCAAAATCAGACTTGACACCAGAGAGGCTGAATACCGCACTGAGTCAATGCGGTCTTAGCCTCTCTGGTCTCAACACTCTGTCTGATTTTGGATTTTTTTTTTTTTTTTTTCCAAAATCAGACTTGACACCAGAGAGGCTGAATACCGCACTGAGTCAATGCGGTCTTAGCCTCTCTGGTCTCAACACTCTGTCTGATTTTGGATTTTTTTTTTTTTTTTTTTCCAAAATCAGACTTGACACCAGAGAGGCTGAATACCGCACTGAGTCAATGCGGTCTTAACCTCTCTGGTGTCAACACTCTGTCTGATTTTGGATTTTTTTTTTTTTTTTCCAAAATCAGACTTGACACCAGAGAGGCTGAATACCGCACTGAGTCAATGCGGTCTTAGCCTCTCTGGTCTCAACACTCTGTCTGATTTTGGATTTTTTTTTTTTTTTTCCAAAATCAGACTTGACACCAGAGAGGCTGAATACTGCACTGAGTCAATGCGGTCTTAGCCTCTCTGGTCTCAACACTGTCTGATTTTGGATTTTTTTATTTTTTTTCCCAAAATCAGACTTGACACCAGAGAGGCTGAATACCGCACTGAGTCAATGCGGTCTTAGCCTCTCTGGTGTCAACACTCTGTCTGATTTTGGATTTTTTTTTTTTTTTTTCCAAAATCAGACTTGACACCAGAGAGGCTGAATACCGCACTGAGTCAATGCGGTCTTAGCCTCTCTGGTGTCAACACTCTGTCTGATTTTGGATTTTGTTTTGTTTTTTCCAAAATCAGACTTGACACCAGAGAGGCTGAATACCGCACTGAGTCAATGCGGTCTTAGCCTCTCTGGTGTCAACACTCTGTCTGATTTTGGATTTTTTTTTTTTTTTTCCAAAATCAGACTTGACACCAGAGAGGCTGAATACCGCACTGAGTCAATGCGGTCTTAGCCTCTCTGGTGTCAACACTCTGTCTGATTTTGGATTTTTTTTTTTTTTTTCCAAAATCAGACTTGACACCAGAGAGGCTGAATACCGCACTGAGTCAATGCGGTCTTAGCCTCTCTGGTGTCAACACTCTGTCTGATTTTGGATTTTTTTTTTTTTTTCCAATATCAGACTTGACACCAGAGAGGCTGAATACCGCACTGAGTCAATGCGGTCTTAGCCTCTCTGGTCTCAACACTCTGTCTGATTTTGGATTTTTTTTTTTTTTTTTCCAAAATCAGACTTGACACCAGAGAGGCTGAATACCGCACTGAGTCAATGCGGTCTTAGCCTCTCTGGTCTCAACACTCTGTCTGATTTTGGATTTTTTTTTTTTTTTTTTCCAAAATCAGACTTGACACCAGAGAGGCTGAATACCGCACTGAGTCAATGCGGTCTTAGCCTCTCTGGTGTCAACACTCTGTCTGATTTTGGATTTTTTTTTTTTTTTTCCAAAATCAGACTTGACACCAGAGAGGCTGAATACCGCACTGAGTCAATGCGGTCTTAGCCTCTCTGGTCTCAACACTCTGTCTGATTTTGGATTTTTTTTTTTTTTTTCCAAAATCAGACTTGACACCAGAGAGGCTGAATACCGCACTGAGTCAATGCGGTCTTAGCCTCTCTGGTCTCAACACTCTGTCTGATTTTGGATTTTTTTTTTTTTTTTTTCCAAAATCAGACTTGACACCAGAGAGGCTGAATACTGCACTGAGTCAATGCGGTCTTAGCCTCTCTGGTGTCAACACTCTGTCTGATTTTGGATTTTTTTTTTTTTTTTTCCAAAATCAGACTTGACACCAGAGAGGCTGAATACCGCACTGAGTCAATGCGGACTTAGCCTCTCTGGTCTCAACACTCTGTCTGATTTTGGATTTTTTTTTTTTTTTTCCAAAATCAGACTTGACACCAGAGAGGCTGAATACCGCACTGAGTCAATGCGGACTTAGCCTCTCTGGTCTCAACACTCTGTCTGATTTTGGATTTTTTTTTTTTTTTTCCAAAATCAGACTTGACACCAGAGAGGCTGAATACCGCACTGAGTCAATGCGGTCTTAGCCTCTCTGGTGTCAACACTCTGTCTGATTTTGGATTTTTTTTTTTTTTTTCCAAAATCAGACTTGACACCAGAGAGGCTGAATACCGCACTGAGTCAATGCGGACTTAGCCTCTCTGGTGTCAACACTCTGTCTGATTTTGGATTTTTTTTTTTTTTTCCAAAATCAGACTTGACACCAGAGAGGCTGAATACCGCACTGAGTCAATGCGGTCTTAGCCTCTCTGGTGTCAACACTCTGTCTGATTTTGGATTTTTTTTTTTTTTTTCCAAAATCAGACTTGACACCAGAGAGGCTGAATACCGCACTGAGTCAATGCGGTCTTAGCCTCTCTGGTCTCAACACTCTGTCTGATTTTGGATTTTTTTTTTTTTTTTCTTCCAAAATCAGACTTGACACCAGAGAGGCTGAATACCGCACTGAGTCAATGCGGTCTTAGCCTCTCTGGTGTCAACACTCTGTCTGATTTTGGATTTTTTTTTTTTTTTTTTCCAAAATCAGACTTGACACCAGAGAGGCTGAATACCGCACTGAGTCAATGCGGACTTAGCCTCTCTGGTCTCAACACTCTGTCTGATTTTGGATTTTTTTTTTTTTTTTTCCAAAATCAGACTTGACACCAGAGAGGCTGAATACCGCACTGAGTCAATGCGGACTTAGCCTCTCTGGTCTCAACACTCTGTCTGATTTTGGATTTTTTTTTTTTTTTTCCAAAATCAGACTTGACACCAGAGAGGCTGAATACTGCACTGAGTCAATGCGGTCTTAGCCTCTCTGGTGTCAACACTCTGTCTGATTTTGGATTTTTTTTTTTTTTTCCAAAATCAGACTTGACACCAGAGAGGCTGAATACCGCACTGAGTCAATGCGGTCTTAGCCTCTCTGGTCTCAACACTCTGTCTGATTTTGGATTTTTTTTTTTTTTCCAAAATCAGACTTGACACCAGAGAGGCTGAATACCGCACTGAGTCAATGCAGTCTTAGCCTCTCTGGTGTCAACACTCTGTCTGATTTTGGATTTTTTTTTTTTTTTTCCAAAATCAGACTTGACACCAGAGAGGCTGAATACCGCACTGAGTCAATGCGGTCTTAGCCTCTCTGGTGTCAACACTCTGTCTGATTTTCGATTTTTTTTTTTTTTTTCCAAAATCAGACTTGACACCAGAGAGGCTGAATACCGCACTGAGTCAATGCGGTCTTAGCCTCTCTGGTGTCAACACTCTGTCTGATTTTGGATTTTTTTTTTTTTTTTCCAAAATCAGACTTGACACCAGAGAGGCTGAATACCGCACTGAGTCAATGCGGTCTTAGCCTCTCTGGTGTCAACACTCTGTCTGATTTTGGATTTTTTTTTTTTTTTTCCAAAATCAGACTTGACACCAGAGAGGCTGAATACCGCACTGAGTCAATGCGGTCTTAGCCTCTCTGGTCTCAACACTCTGTCTGATTTTGGATTTTTTTTTTTTTTTCTTCCAAAATCAGACTTGACACCAGAGAGGCTGAATACCGCACTGAGTCAATGCGGTCTTAGCCTCTCTGGTCTCAACACTCTGTCTGATTTTGGATTTTTTTTTTTTTTTTTTCCAAAATCAGACTTGACACCAGAGAGGCTGAATACCGCACTGAGTCAATGCGGTCTTAGCCTCTCTGGTCTCAACACTCTGTCTGATTTTGGATTTTTTTTTTTTTTTTTTTTCCAAAATCAGACTTGACACCAGAGAGGCTGAATACCGCACTGAGTCAATGCAGTCTTAACCTCTCTGGTGTCAACACTCTGTCTGATTTTGGATTTTTTTTTTTTTTTTCCAAAATCAGACTTGACACCAGAGAGGCTGAATACCGCACTGAGTCAATGCGGTCTTAGCCTCTCTGGTCTCAACACTCTGTCTGATTTTGGATTTTTTTTTTTTTTTTCCAAAATCAGACTTGACACCAGAGAGGCTGAATACTGCACTGAGTCAATGCGGTCTTAGCCTCTCTGGTCTCAACACTGTCTGATTTTGGATTTTTTTATTTTTTTTCCCAAAATCAGACTTGACACCAGAGAGGCTGAATACCGCACTGAGTCAATGCGGTCTTAGCCTCTCTGGTGTCAACACTCTGTCTGATTTTGGATTTTTTTTTTTTTTTCCAAAATCAGACTTGACACCCGAGAGGCTGAATACCGCACTGAGTCAATGCGGTCTTAGCCTCTCTGGTGTCAACACTCTGTCTGATTTTGGATTTTTTTTTTTTTTTTTCCAAAATCAGACTTGACACCAGAGAGGCTGAATACCGCACTGAGTCAATGCGGTCTTAGCCTCTCTGGTGTCAACACTCTGTCTGATTTTGGATTTTGTTTTGTTTTTTCCAAAATCAGACTTGACACCAGAGAGGCTGAATACCGCACTGAGTCAATGCGGTCTTAGCCTCTCTGGTGTCAACACTCTGTCTGATTTTGGATTTTTTTTTTTTTTTTTTCCAAAATCAGACTTGACACCAGAGAGGCTGAATACCGCACTGAGTCAATGCGGACTTAGCCTCTCTGGTCTCAACACTCTGTCTGATTTTGGATTTTTTTTTTTTTTTTTCCAAAATCAGACTTGACACCAGAGAGGCTGAATACCGCACTGAGTCAATGCGGTCTTAGCCTCTCTGGTCTCAACACTCTGTCTGATTTTGGATTTTTTTTTTTTTTTTTTCCAAAATCAGACTTGACACCAGAGAGGCTGAATACCGCACTGAGTCAATGCGGTCTTAGCCTCTCTGGTGTCAACACTCTGTCTGATTTTGGATTTTTTTTTTTTTTTTTCCAAAATCAGACTTGACACCAGAGAGGCTGAATACCGCACTGAGTCAATGCGGACTTAGCCTCTCTGGTCTCAACACTCTGTCTGATTTTGGATTTTTTTTTTTTTTTTCCAAAATCAGACTTGACACCAGAGAGGCTGAATACCGCACTGAGTCAATGCAGACTTAGCCTCTCTGGTCTCAACACTCTGTCTGATTTTGGATTTTTTTTTTTTTTTCAAAAATCAGACTTGACACCAGAGAGGCTGAATACCGCACTGAGTCAATGCGGTCTTAGCCTCTCTGGTGTCAACACTCTGTCTGATTTTGGATTTTTTTTTTTTTTTCCAAAATCAGACTTGACACCAGAGAGGATGAATACCGCACTGAGTCAATGCGGTCTTAGCCTCTCTGGTCTCAACACTCTGTCTGATTTTGGATTTTTTTTTTTTTTTTCCAAAATCAGACTTGACACCAGAGAGGCTGAATACCGCACTGAGTCAATGCGGTCTTAGCCTCTCTGGTCTCAACACTCTGTCTGATTTTGGATTTTTTTTTTTTTTTTCCAAAATCAGACTTGACACCAGAGAGGCTGAATACTGCACTGAGTCAATGCGGTCTTAGCCTCTCTGGTCTCAACACTGTCTGATTTTGGATTTTTTTTTTTTTTTTCCCAAAATCAGACTTGACACCAGAGAGGCTGAATACCGCACTGAGTCAATGCGGTCTTAGCCTCTCTGGTGTCAACACTCTGTCTGATTTTGGATTTTTTTTTTTTTTTTCCAAAATCAGACTTGACACCCGAGAGGCTGAATACCGCACTGAGTCAATGCGGTCTTAGCCTCTCTGGTGTCAACACTCTGTCTGATTTTGGATTTTTTTTTTTTTTTTTCCAAAATCAGACTTGACACCAGAGAGGCTGAATACCGCACTGAGTCAATGCGGTCTTAGCCTCTCTGGTGTCAACACTCTGTCTGATTTTGGATTTTGTTTTGTTTTTTCCAAAATCAGACTTGACACCAGAGAGGCTGAATACCGCACTGAGTCAATGTGGTCTTAGCCTCTCTGGTGTCAACACTCTGTCTGATTTTGGATTTTTTTTTTTTTTTTTTTTCCAAAATCAGACTTGACACCAGAGAGGCTGAATACCGCCCTGAGTCAATGCGGTCTTAGCCTCTCTGGTCTCAACACTGTCTGATTTTGGATTTTTTTTTTTTTTTTTTCCAAAATCAGACTTGACACCAGAGAGGCTGAATACCGCACTGAGTCAATGCGGTCTTAGCCTCTCTGGTCTCAACACTCTGTCTGATTTTGGATTTTTTTTTTTTTTCCAAAATCAGACTTGACACCAGAGAGGCTGAATACCGCACTGAGTCAATGCAGTCTTAGCCTCTCTGGTGTCAACACTCTGTCTGATTTTGGATTTTTTTTTTTTTTTTCCAAAATCAGACTTGACACCAGAGAGGCTGAATACCGCACTGAGTCAATGCGGTCTTAGCCTCTCTGGTGTCAACACTCTGTCTGATTTTGGATTTTTTTTTTTTTTTTCCAAAATCAGACTTGACACCAGAGAGGCTGAATACCGCACTGAGTCAATGCGGTCTTAGCCTCTCTGGTGTCAACACTCTGTCTGATTTTGGATTTTTTTTTTTTTTTTCCAAAATCAGACTTGACACCAGAGAGGCTGAATACCGCACTGAGTCAATGCGGTCTTAGCCTCTCTGGTCTCAACACTCTGTCTGATTTTGGATTTTTTTTTTTTTTTCTTCCAAAATCAGACTTGACACCAGAGAGGCTGAATACCGCACTGAGTCAATGCGGTCTTAGCCTCTCTGGTGTCAACACTCTGTCTGATTTTGGATTTTTTTTTTTTTTTTTCCAAAATCAGACTTGACACCAGAGAGGCTGAATACCGCACTGAGTCAATGCGGACTTAGCCTCTCTGGTCTCAACACTCTGTCTGATTTTGGATTTTTTTTTTTTTTTTCCAAAATCAGACTTGACACCAGAGAGGCTGAATACCGCACTGAGTCAATGCAGACTTAGCCTCTCTGGTCTCAACACTCTGTCTGATTTTGGATTTTTTTTTTTTTTTTCCAAAATCAGACTTGACACCAGAGAGGCTGAATACCGCACTGAGTCAATGCGGTCTTAGCCTCTCTGGTGTCAACACTCTGTCTGATTTTGGATTTTTTTTTTTTTTTCCAAAATCAGACTTGACACCAGAGAGGCTGAATACCGCACTGAGTCAATGCGGTCTTAGCCTCTCTGGTCTCAACACTCTGTCTGATTTTGGATTTTTTTTTTTTTTCCAAAATCAGACTTGACACCAGAGAGGCTGAATACCGCACTGAGTCAATGCAGTCTTAGCCTCTCTGGTGTCAACACTCTGTCTGATTTTGGATTTTTTTTTTTTTTTCTCCAAAATCAGACTTGACACCAGAGAGGCTGAATACCGCACTGAGTCAATGCGGTCTTAGCCTCTCTGGTGTCAACACTCTGTCTGATTTTGGATTTTTTTTTTTTTTTTTCCAAAATCAGACTTGACACCAGAGAGGCTGAATACCGCACTGAGTCAATGCGGTCTTAGCCTCTCTGGTGTCAACACTCTGTCTGATTTTGGATTTTGTTTTGTTTTTTCCAAAATCAGACTTGACACCAGAGAGGCTGAATACCGCACTGAGTCAATGCGGTCTTAGCCTCTCTGGTGTCAACACTCTGTCTGATTTTGGATTTTTTTTTTTTTTTTTTCCAAAATCAGACTTGACACCAGAGAGGCTGAATACCGCACTGAGTCAATGCGGACTTAGCCTCTCTGGTCTCAACACTCTGTCTGATTTTGGATTTTTTTTTTTTTTTTTTCCAAAATCAGACTTGACACCAGAGAGGCTGAATACCGCACTGAGTCAATGCGGTCTTAGCCTCTCTGGTCTCAACACTCTGTCTGATTTTGGATTTTTTTTTTTTTTTTTTCCAAAATCAGACTTGACACCAGAGAGGCTGAATACCGCACTGAGTCAATGCGGTCTTAGCCTCTCTGGTGTCAACACTCTGTCTGATTTTGGATTTTTTTTTTTTTTTTTTCCAAAATCAGACTTGACACCAGAGAGGCTGAATACCGCACTGAGTCAATGCGGACTTAGCCTCTCTGGTCTCAACACTCTGTCTGATTTTGGATTTTTTTTTTTTTTTTTCCAAAATCAGACTTGACACCAGAGAGGCTGAATACCGCACTGAGTCAATGCGGACTTAGCCTCTCTGGTCTCAACACTCTGTCTGATTTTGGATTTTTTTTTTTTTTTTCAAAAATCAGACTTGACACCAGAGAGGCTGAATACCGCACTGAGTCAATGCGGTCTTAGCCTCTCTGGTGTCAACACTCTGTCTGATTTTGGATTTTTTTTTTTTTTTCCAAAATCAGACTTGACACCAGAGAGGATGAATACCGCACTGAGTCAATGCGGTCTTAGCCTCTCTGGTCTCAACACTCTGTCTGATTTTGGATTTTTTTTTTTTTTTTTCCAAAATCAGACTTGACACCAGAGAGGCTGAATACCGCACTGAGTCAATGCGGTCTTAGCCTCTCTGGTCTCAACACTCTGTCTGATTTTGGATTTTTTTTTTTTTTTTCCAAAATCAGACTTGACACCAGAGAGGCTGAATACTGCACTGAGTCAATGCGGTCTTAGCCTCTCTGGTCTCAACACTGTCTGATTTTGGATTTTTTTTTTTTTTTTTCCCAAAATCAGACTTGACACCAGAGAGGCTGAATACCGCACTGAGTCAATGCGGTCTTAGCCTCTCTGGTGTCAACACTCTGTCTGATTTTGGATTTTTTTTTTTTTTTTTCCAAAATCAGACTTGACACCCGAGAGGCTGAATACCGCACTGAGTCAATGCGGTCTTAGCCTCTCTGGTGTCAACACTCTGTCTGATTTTGGATTTTTTTTTTTTTTTTTCCAAAATCAGACTTGACACCAGAGAGGCTGAATACCGCACTGAGTCAATGCGGTCTTAGCCTCTCTGGTGTCAACACTCTGTCTGATTTTGGATTTTGTTTTGTTTTTTCCAAAATCAGACTTGACACCAGAGAGGCTGAATACCGCACTGAGTCAATGTGGTCTTAGCCTCTCTGGTGTCAACACTCTGTCTGATTTTGGATTTTTTTTTTTTTTTTTTTTCCAAAATCAGACTTGACACCAGAGAGGCTGAATACCGCCCTGAGTCAATGCGGTCTTAGCCTCTCTGGTCTCAACACTGTCTGATTTTGGATTTTTTTTTTTTTTTTTTCCAAAATCAGACTTGACACCAGAGAGGCTGAATACCGCACTGAGTCAATGCGGTCTTAGCCTCTCTGGTCTCAACACTCTGTCTGATTTTGGATTTTTTTTTTTTTTTCCAAAATCAGACTTGACACCAGAGAGGCTGAATACCGCACTGAGTCAATGCAGTCTTAGCCTCTCTGGTGTCAACACTCTGTCTGATTTTGGATTTTTTTTTTTTTTTTCCAAAATCAGACTTGACACCAGAGAGGCTGAATACCGCACTGAGTCAATGCGGTCTTAGCCTCTCTGGTGTCAACACTCTGTCTGATTTTGGATTTTTTTTTTTTTTTTCCAAAATCAGACTTGACACCAGAGAGGCTGAATACCGCACTGAGTCAATGCGGTCTTAGCCTCTCTGGTGTCAACACTCTGTCTGATTTTGGATTTTTTTTTTTTTTTTTCCAAAATCAGACTTGACACCAGAGAGGCTGAATACCGCACTGAGTCAATGCGGTCTTAGCCTCTCTGGTCTCAACACTCTGTCTGATTTTGGATTTTTTTTTTTTTTTCTTCCAAAATCAGACTTGACACCAGAGAGGCTGAATACCGCACTGAGTCAATGCGGTCTTAGCCTCTCTGGTGTCAACACTCTGTCTGATTTTGGATTTTTTTTTTTTTTTTTCCAAAATCAGACTTGACACCAGAGAGGCTGAATACCGCACTGAGTCAATGCGGACTTAGCCTCTCTGGTCTCAACACTCTGTCTGATTTTGGATTTTTTTTTTTTTTTTTCCAAAATCAGACTTGACACCAGAGAGGCTGAATACCGCACTGAGTCAATGCAGACTTAGCCTCTCTGGTCTCAACACTCTGTCTGATTTTGGATTTTTTTTTTTTTTTTCCAAAATCAGACTTGACACCAGAGAGGCTGAATACCGCACTGAGTCAATGCGGTCTTAGCCTCTCTGGTGTCAACACTCTGTCTGATTTTGGATTTTTTTTTTTTTTTCCAAAATCAGACTTGACACCAGAGAGGCTGAATACCGCACTGAGTCAATGCGGTCTTAGCCTCTCTGGTCTCAACACTCTGTCTGATTTTGGATTTTTTTTTTTTTTCCAAAATCAGACTTGACACCAGAGAGGCTGAATACCGCACTGAGTCAATGCAGTCTTAGCCTCTCTGGTGTCAACACTCTGTCTGATTTTGGATTTTTTTTTTTTTTTCTCCAAAATCAGACTTGACACCAGAGAGGCTGAATACCGCACTGAGTCAATGCGGTCTTAGCCTCTCTGGTGTCAACACTCTGTCTGATTTTCGATTTTTTTTTTTTTTTTCCAAAATCAGACTTGACACCAGAGAGGCTGAATACCGCACTGAGTCAATGCGGTCTTAGCCTCTCTGGTGTCAACACTCTGTCTGATTTTGGATTTTTTTTTTTTTTTCCAAAATCAGACTTGACACCAGAGAGGCTGAATACCGCACTGAGTCAATGCGGTCTTAGCCTCTCTGGTCTCAACACTCTGTCTGATTTTGGATTTTTTTTTTTTTTTCTTCCAAAATCAGACTTGACACCAGAGAGGCTGAATACCGCACTGAGTCAATGCGGTCTTAGCCTCTCTGGTCTCAACACTCTGTCTGATTTTGGATTTTTTTTTTTTTTTTTTTCCAAAATCAGACTTGACACCAGAGAGGCTGAATACTGCACTGAGTCAATGCGGTCTTAACCTCTCTGGTGTCAACACTCTGTCTGATTTTGGATTTTTTTTTTTTTTTTTCCAAAATCAGACTTGACACCAGAGAGGCTGAATACCGCACTGAGTCAATGCGGTCTTAGCCTCTCTGGTCTCAACACTCTGTCTGATTTTGGATTTTTTTTTTTTTTTTCCAAAATCAGACTTGACACCAGAGAGGCTGAATACTGCACTGAGTCAATGCGGTCTTAGCCTCTCTGGTCTCAACACTGTCTGATTTTGGATTTTTTTATTTTTTTTCCCAAAATCAGACTTGACACCAGAGAGGCTGAATACCGCACTGAGTCAATGCGGTCTTAGCCTCTCTGGTGTCAACACTCTGTCTGATTTTGGATTTTTTTTTTTTTTTTCCAAAATCAGACTTGACACCCGAGAGGCTGAATACCGCACTGAGTCAATGCGGTCTTAGCCTCTCTGGTGTCAACACTCTGTCTGATTTTGGATTTTTTTTTTTTTTTTTCCAAAATCAGACTTGACACCAGAGAGGCTGAATACCGCACTGAGTCAATGCGGTCTTAGCCTCTCTGGTGTCAACACTCTGTCTGATTTTGGATTTTGTTTTGTTTTTTCCAAAATCAGACTTGACACCAGAGAGGCTGAATACCGCACTGAGTCAATGCGGTCTTAGCCTCTCTGGTGTCAACACTCTGTCTGATTTTGGATTTTTTTTTTTTTTTTTCCAAAATCAGACTTGACACCAGAGAGGCTGAATACCGCACTGAGTCAATGCGGTCTTAGCCTCTCTGGTCTCAACACTCTGTCTGATTTTGGATTTTTTTTTTTTTTTTTTTCCAAAATCAGACTTGACACCAGAGAGGCTGAATACCGCACTGAGTCAATGCGGTCTTAGCCTCTCTGGTGTCAACACTCTGTCTGATTTTGGATTTTTTTTTTTTTTTTCCAAAATCAGACTTGACACCAGAGAGGCTGAATACCGCACTGAGTCAATGCGGTCTTAGCCTCTCTGGTGTCAACACTCTGTCTGATTTTTGATTTTTGATTTTTTTTCCAAAATCAGACTTGACACCAGAAAGGCTGAATACCGCACTGAGTCAATGCGGTCTTAGCCTCTCTGGTCTCAACACTCTGTCTGATTTTGGATTTTTTATTTTTTTTTCCCAAAATCAGACTTGACACCAGAGAGGCTGAATACCGCACTGAGTCAATGCGGTCTTAGCCTCTCTGGTGTCAACACTCTGTCTGATTTTGGATTATTATTTTTTTTTTCCAAAATCAGACTTGACACCAGAGAGGCTGAATACCGCACTGAGTCAATGCGGTCTTAGCCTCTCTGGTCTCAACACTCTGTCTGATTTTGGATTTTTTTTTTTTTTTTTCCAAAATCAGACTTGACACCAGAGAGGCTGAATACCGCACTGAGTCAATGCGGTCTTAGCCTCTCTGGTGTCAACACTCTGTCTGATTTTGGATTTTTTTTTTTTTTTTCCAAAATCAGACTTGACACCAGAGAGGCTGAATACCGCACTGAGTCAATGCGGTCTTAGCCTCTCTGGTCTCAACACTCTGTCTGATTTTGGATTTTTTTTTTTTTTTTTCCAAAATCAGACTTGACACCAGAGAGGCTGAATACCGCACTGAGTCAATGCGGTCTTAGCCTCTCTGGTGTCAACACTCTGTCTGATTTTGGATTTTTTTTTTTTTTTCCAAAATCAGACTTGACACCAAAGAGGCTGAATACCGCACTGAGTCAATGCGGTCTTAGCCTCTCTGGTCTCAACACTCTGTCTGATTTTGGATTTTTTTTTTTTTTTTTCCAAAATCAGACTTGACACCAGAGAGGCTGAATACCGCACTGAGTCAATGCGGTCTTAGCCTCTCTGGTGTCAACACTGTCTGATTTTGGATTTTTTTTTTTTTTCCAATATCAGACTTGACACCAGAGAGGCTGAATACCGCACTGAGTCAATGCGGTCTTAGCCTCTCTGGTCTCAACACTCTGTCTGATTTTGGATTTTTTTTTTTTTTTTTCCAAAATCAGACTTGACACCAGAGAGGCTGAATACCGCACTGAGTCAATGCGGTCTTAGCCTCTCTGGTCTCAACACTCTGTCTGATTTTGGATTTTTTATTTTTTTTTCCCAAAATCAGACTTGACACCAGAGAGGCTGAGTACCGCACTGAGTCAATGCGGTCTTAGCCTCTCTGGTGTCAACACTCTGTCTGATTTTGGATTATTATTATTTTTTTTCCAAAATCAGACTTGACACCAGAGAGGCTGAATACCGCACTGAGTCAATGCGGTCTTAGCCTCTCTGGTCTCAACACTCTGTCTGATTTTGGATTTTTTTTTTTTTTTTTCCAAAATCAGACTTGACACCAGAGAGGCTGAATACCGCACTGAGTCAATGCGGTCTTAGCCTCTCTGGTGTCAACACTCTGTCTGATTTTGGATTTTTTTTTTTTTTTTCCAAAATCAGACTTGACACCAGAGAGGCTGAATACCGCACTGAGTCAATGCGGTCTTAGCCTCTCTGGTCTCAACACTCTGTCTGATTTTGGATTTTTTTTTTTTTTTTTCCAAAATCAGACTTGACACCAGAGAGGCTGAATACCGCACTGAGTCAATGCGGTCTTAGCCTCTCTGGTGTCAACACTCTGTCTGATTTTGGATTTTTTTTTTTTTTTCCAAAATCAGACTTGACACCAAAGAGGCTGAATACCGCACTGAGTCAATGCGGTCTTAGCCTCTCTGGTCTCAACACTCTGTCTGATTTTGGATTTTTTTTTTTTTTTTTCCAAAATCAGACTTGACACCAGAGAGGCTGAATACCGCACTGAGTCAATGCGGTCTTAGCCTCTCTGGTGTCAACACTGTCTGATTTTGGATTTTTTTTTTTTTTTCCAATATCAGACTTGACACCAGAGAGGCTGAATACCGCACTGAGTCAATGCGGTCTTAGCCTCTCTGGTCTCAACACTCTGTCTGATTTTGGATTTTTTTTTTTTTTTTTCCAAAATCAGACTTGACACCAGAGAGGCTGAATACCGCACTGAGTCAATGCGGTCTTAGCCTCTCTGGTCTCAACACTCTGTCTGATTTTGGATTTTTTTTTTTTTTTTTCCAAAATCAGACTTGACACCAGAGAGGCTGAATACCGCACTGAGTCAATGCGGTCTTAGCCTCTCTGGTGTGAACACTCTGTCTGATTTTGGATTTTTTTTTTTTTTTTTCCAAAATCAGACTTGACACCAGAGAGGCTGAATACCGCACTGAGTCAATGCGGTCTTAGCCTCTCTGGTCTCAACACTCTGTCTGATTTTGGATTTTTTTTTTTTTTTTTTCCAAAATCAGACTTGACACCAGAGAGGCTGAATACCGCACTGAGTCAATGCGGTCTTAGCCTCTCTGGTCTCAACACTCTGTCTGATTTTGGATTTTTTTTTTTTTTTTCCCAAAATCAGACTTGACACCAGAGAGGCTGAATACCACACTGAGTCAATGCGGTCTTAGCCTCTCTGGTGTCAACACTCTGTCTGATTTTGGATTTTTTTTTTTTTTTTCCAAAATCAGACTTGACACCAGAGAGGCTGAATACCGCACTGAGTCAATGCGGTCTTAGCCTCTCTGGTCTCAACACTCTGTCTGATTTTGGATTTTTTTTTTTTTTTTTTCCAAAATCAGACTTGACACCAGAGAGGCTGAATACTGCACTGAGTCAATGCGGTCTTAGCCTCTCTGGTGTCAACACTCTGTCTGATTTTGGATTTTTTTTTTTTTTTTTTCCAAAATCAGACTTGACACCAGAGAGGCTGAATACCGCACTGAGTCAATGCGGACTTAGCCTCTCTGGTCTCAACACTCTGTCTGATTTTGGATTTTTTTTTTTTTTTTCCAAAATCAGACTTGACACCAGAGAGGCTGAATACCGCACTGAGTCAATGCGGACTTAGCCTCTCTGGTCTCAACACTCTGTCTGATTTTGGATTTTTTTTTTTTTTTTCCAAAATCAGACTTGACACCAGAGAGGCTGAATACCGCACTGAGTCAATGCGGTCTTAGCCTCTCTGGTGTCAACACTCTGTCTGATTTTGGATTTTTTTTTTTTTTTCCAAAATCAGACTTGACACCAGAGAGGCTGAATACCGCACTGAGTCAATGCGGTCTTAGCCTCTCTGGTCTCAACACTCTGTCTGATTTTGGATTTTTTTTTTTTTCCAAAATCAGACTTGACACCAGAGAGGCTGAATACCGCACTGAGTCAATGCAGTCTTAGCCTCTCTGGTGTCAACACTCTGTCTGATTTTGGATTTTTTTTTTTTTTTTCCAAAATCAGACTTGACACCAGAGAGGCTGAATACCGCACTGAGTCAATGCGGACTTAGCCTCTCTGGTGTCAACACTCTGTCTGATTTTGGATTTTTTTTTTTTTTTCCAAAATCAGACTTGACACCAGAGAGGCTGAATACCGCACTGAGTCAATGCGGTCTTAGCCTCTCTGGTGTCAACACTCTGTCTGATTTTGGATTTTTTTTTTTTTTTTCCAAAATCAGACTTGACACCAGAGAGGCTGAATACCGCACTGAGTCAATGCGGTCTTAGCCTCTCTGGTCTCAACACTCTGTCTGATTTTGGATTTTTTTTTTTTTTTTCTTCCAAAATCAGACTTGACACCAGAGAGGCTGAATACCGCACTGAGTCAATGCGGTCTTAGCCTCTCTGGTGTCAACACTCTGTCTGATTTTGGATTTCTTTTTTTTTTTTTTCCAAAATCAGACTTGACACCAGAGAGGCTGAATACCGCACTGAGTCAATGCGGACTTAGCCTCTCTGGTCTCAACACTCTGTCTGATTTTGGATTTTTTTTTTTTTTTTTCCAAAATCAGACTTGACACCAGAGAGGCTGAATACCGCACTGAGTCAATGCGGACTTAGCCTCTCTGGTCTCAACACTCTGTCTGATTTTGGATTTTTTTTTTTTTTTTCCAAAATCAGACTTGACACCAGAGAGGCTGAATACCGCACTGAGTCAATGCGGTCTTAGCCTCTCTGGTGTCAACACTCTGTCTGATTTTGGATTTTTTTTTTTTTTTCCAAAATCAGACTTGACACCAGAGAGGCTGAATACCGCACTGAGTCAATGCGGTCTTAGCCTCTCTGGTGTCAACACTCTGTCTGATTTTCGATTTTTTTTTTTTTTTTCCAAAATCAGACTTGACACCAGAGAGGCTGAATACCGCACTGAGTCAATGCGGTCTTAGCCTCTCTGGTGTCAACACTCTGTCTGATTTTGGATTTTTTTTTTTTTTTTCCAAAATCAGACTTGACACCAGAGAGGCTGAATACCGCACTGAGTCAATGCGGTCTTAGCCTCTCTGGTGTCAACACTCTGTCTGATTTTGGATTTTTTTTTTTTTTTTTCCAAAATCAGACTTGACACCAGAGAGGCTGAATACCGCACTGAGTCAATGCGGTCTTAGCCTCTCTGGTCTCAACACTCTGTCTGATTTTGGATTTTTTTTTTTTTTTCTTCCAAAATCAGACTTGACACCAGAGAGGCTGAATACCGCACTGAGTCAATGCGGTCTTAGCCTCTCTGGTCTCAACACTCTGTCTGATTTTGGATTTTTTTTTTTTTTTTTCCCAAAATCAGACTTGACACCAGAGAGGCTGAATACCGCACTGAGTCAATGCGGTCTTAGCCTCTCTGGTCTCAACACTCTGTCTGATTTTGGATTTTTTTTTTTTTTTTTTTTCCAAAATCAGACTTGACACCAGAGAGGCTGAATACCGCACTGAGTCAATGCGGTCTTAACCTCTCTGGTGTCAACACTCTGTCTGATTTTGGATTTTTTTTTTTTTTTCCAAAATCAGACTTGACACCAGAGAGGCTGAATACCGCACTGAGTCAATGCGGTCTTAGCCTCTCTGGTCTCAACACTCTGTCTGATTTTGGATTTTTTTTTTTTTTTTCCAAAATCAGACTTGACACCAGAGAGGCTGAATACTGCACTGAGTCAATGCGGTCTTAGCCTCTCTGGTCTCAACACTGTCTGATTTTGGATTTTTATATTTTTTTTCCCAAAATCAGACTTGACACCAGAGAGGCTGAATACCGCACTGAGTCAATGCGGTCTTAGCCTCTCTGGTGTCAACACTCTGTCTGATTTTGGATTTTTTTTTTTTTTTCCAAAATCAGACTTGACACCCGAGAGGCTGAATACCGCACTGAGTCAATGCGGTCTTAGCCTCTCTGGTGTCAACACTCTGTCTGATTTTGGATTTTTTTTTTTTTTTTTCCAAAATCAGACTTGACACCAGAGAGGCTGAATACCGCACTGAGTCAATGCGGTCTTAGCCTCTCTGGTGTCAACACTCTGTCTGATTTTGGATTTTGTTTTGTTTTTTCCAAAATCAGACTTGACACCAGAGAGGCTGAATACCGCACTGAGTCAATGCGGTCTTAGCCTCTCTGGTGTCAACACTCTGTCTGATTTTGGATTTTTTTTTTTTTTTTTTCCAAAATCAGACTTGACACCAGAGAGGCTGAATACCGCACTGAGTCAATGCGGACTTAGCCTCTCTGGTCTCAACACTCTGTCTGATTTTGGATTTTTTTTTTTTTTTTTCCAAAATCAGACTTGACACCAGAGAGGCTGAATACCGCACTGAGTCAATGCGGTCTTAGCCTCTCTGGTCTCAACACTCTGTCTGATTTTGGATTTTTTTTTTTTTTTTTTCCAAAATCAGACTTGACACCAGAGAGGCTGAATACCGCACTGAGTCAATGCGGTCTTAGCCTCTCTGGTGTCAACACTCTGTCTGATTTTGGATTTTTTTTTTTTTTTTTTCCAAAATCAGACTTGACACCAGAGAGGCTGAATACCGCACTGAGTCAATGCGGACTTAGCCTCTCTGGTCTCAACACTCTGTCTGATTTTGGATTTTTTTTTTTTTTTTTCCAAAATCAGACTTGACACCAGAGAGGCTGAATACCGCACTGAGTCAATGCGGACTTAGCCTCTCTGGTCTCAACACTCTGTCTGATTTTGGATTTTTTTTTTTTTTTTCAAAAATCAGACTTGACACCAGAGAGGCTGAATACCGCACTGAGTCAATGCGGTCTTAGCCTCTCTGGTGTCAACACTCTGTCTGATTTTGGATTTTTTTTTTTTTTTCCAAAATCAGACTTGACACCAGAGAGGATGAATACCGCACTGAGTCAATGCGGTCTTAGCCTCTCTGGTCTCAACACTCTGTCTGATTTTGGATTTTTTTTTTTTTTTTCCAAAATCAGACTTGACACCAGAGAGGCTGAATACCGCACTGAGTCAATGCGGTCTTAGCCTCTCTGGTCTCAACACTCTGTCTGATTTTGGATTTTTTTTTTTTTTTTCCAAAATCAGACTTGACACCAGAGAGGCTGAATACTGCACTGAGTCAATGCGGTCTTAGCCTCTCTGGTCTCAACACTGTCTGATTTTGGATTTTTTTTTTTTTTTTCCCAAAATCAGACTTGACACCAGAGAGGCTGAATACCGCACTGAGTCAATGCGGTCTTAGCCTCTCTGGTGTCAACACTCTGTCTGATTTTGGATTTTTTTTTTTTTTTTCCAAAATCAGACTTGACACCCGAGAGGCTGAATACCGCACTGAGTCAATGCGGTCTTAGCCTCTCTGGTGTCAACACTCTGTCTGATTTTGGATTTTTTTTTTTTTTTTTCCAAAATCAGACTTGACACCAGAGAGGCTGAATACCGCACTGAGTCAATGCGGTCTTAGCCTCTCTGGTGTCAACACTCTGTCTGATTTTGGATTTTGTTTTGTTTTTTCCAAAATCAGACTTGACACCAGAGAGGCTGAATACCGCACTGAGTCAATGTGGTCTTAGCCTCTCTGGTGTCAACACTCTGTCTGATTTTGGATTTTTTTTTTTTTTTTTTTCCAAAATCAGACTTGACACCAGAGAGGCTGAATACCGCCCTGAGTCAATGCGGTCTTAGCCTCTCTGGTCTCAACACTGTCTGATTTTGGATTTTTTTTTTTTTTTTTTCCAAAATCAGACTTGACACCAGAGAGGCTGAATACCGCACTGAGTCAATGCGGTCTTAGCCTCTCTGGTCTCAACACTCTGTCTGATTTTGGATTTTTTTTTTTTTTCCAAAATCAGACTTGACACCAGAGAGGCTGAATACCGCACTGAGTCAATGCAGTCTTAGCCTCTCTGGTGTCAACACTCTGTCTGATTTTGGATTTTTTTTTTTTTTTTCCAAAATCAGACTTGACACCAGAGAGGCTGAATACCGCACTGAGTCAATGCGGTCTTAGCCTCTCTGGTGTCAACACTCTGTCTGATTTTGGATTTTTTTTTTTTTTTTCCAAAATCAGACTTGACACCAGAGAGGCTGAATACCGCACTGAGTCAATGCGGTCTTAGCCTCTCTGGTCTCAACACTCTGTCTGATTTTGGATTTTTTTTTTTTTTTCTTCCAAAATCAGACTTGACACCAGAGAGGCTGAATACCGCACTGAGTCAATGCGGTCTTAGCCTCTCTGGTGTCAACACTCTGTCTGATTTTGGATTTGTTTTTTTTTTTTTCCAAAATCAGACTTGACACCAGAGAGGCTGAATACCGCACTGAGTCAATGCGGACTTAGCCTCTCTGGTCTCAACACTCTGTCTGATTTTGGATTTTTTTTTTTTTTTTTCCAAAATCAGACTTGACACCAGAGAGGCTGAATACCGCACTGAGTCAATGCGGACTTAGCCTCTCTGGTCTCAACACTCTGTCTGATTTTGGATTTTTTTTTTTTTTTTCCAAAATCAGACTTGACACCAGAGAGGCTGAATACCGCACTGAGTCAATGCGGTCTTAGCCTCTCTGGTGTCAACACTCTGTCTGATTTTGGATTTTTTTTTTTTTTTTCCAAAATCAGACTTGACACCAGAGAGGCTGAATACCGCACTGAGTCAATGCGGTCTTAGCCTCTCTGGTCTCAACACTCTGTCTGATTTTGGATTTTTTTTTTTTTTCCAAAATCAGACTTGACACCAGAGAGGCTGAATACCGCACTGAGTCAATGCAGTCTTAGCCTCTCTGGTGTCAACACTCTGTCTGATTTTGGATTTTTTTTTTTTTTTTCCAAAATCAGACTTGACACCAGAGAGGCTGAATACCGCACTGAGTCAATGCGGTCTTAGCCTCTCTGGTGTCAACACTCTGTCTGATTTTCGATTTTTTTTTTTTTTTTCCAAAATCAGACTTGACACCAGAGAGGCTGAATACCGCACTGAGTCAATGCGGTCTTAGCCTCTCTGGTGTCAACACTCTGTCTGATTTTGGATTTTTTTTTTTTTTTCCAAAATCAGACTTGACACCAGAGAGGCTGAATACCGCACTGAGTCAATGCGGTCTTAGCCTCTCTGGTCTCAACACTCTGTCTGATTTTGGATTTTTTTTTTTTTTTCTTCCAAAATCAGACTTGACACCAGAGAGGCTGAATACCGCACTGAGTCAATGCGGTCTTAGCCTCTCTGGTCTCAACACTCTGTCTGATTTTGGATTTTTTTTTTTTTTTTTTTCCAAAATCAGACTTGACACCAGAGAGGCTGAATACTGCACTGAGTCAATGCGGTCTTAACCTCTCTGGTGTCAACACTCTGTCTGATTTTGGATTTTTTTTTTTTTTTTCCAAAATCAGACTTGACACCAGAGAGGCTGAATACCGCACTGAGTCAATGCGGTCTTAGCCTCTCTGGTCTCAACACTCTGTCTGATTTTGGATTTTTTTTTTTTTTTTCCAAAATCAGACTTGACACCAGAGAGGCTGAATACTGCACTGAGTCAATGCGGTCTTAGCCTCTCTGGTCTCAACACTGTCTGATTTTGGATTTTTTTATTTTTTTTCCCAAAATCAGACTTGACACCAGAGAGGCTGAATACCGCACTGAGTCAATGCGGTCTTAGCCTCTCTGGTGTCAACACTCTGTCTGATTTTGGATTTTTTTTTTTTTTTTCCAAAATCAGACTTGACACCCGAGAGGCTGAATACCGCACTGAGTCAATGCGGTCTTAGCCTCTCTGGTGTCAACACTCTGTCTGATTTTGGATTTTTTTTTTTTTTTTTCCAAAATCAGACTTGACACCAGAGAGGCTGAATACCGCACTGAGTCAATGCGGTCTTAGCCTCTCTGGTGTCAACACTCTGTCTGATTTTGGATTTTGTTTTGTTTTTTCCAAAATCAGACTTGACACCAGAGAGGCTGAATACCGCACTGAGTCAATGCGGTCTTAGCCTCTCTGGTGTCAACACTCTGTCTGATTTTGGATTTTTTTTTTTTTTTTTTTCCAAAATCAGACTTGACACCAGAGAGGCTGAATACCGCACTGAGTCAATGCGGTCTTAGCCTCTCTGGTCTCAACACTCTGTCTGATTTTGGATTTTTTTTTTTTTTTTTTTCCAAAATCAGACTTGACACCAGAGAGGCTGAATACCGCACTGAGTCAATGCGGTCTTAGCCTCTCTGGTGTCAACACTCTGTCTGATTTTGGATTTTTTTTTTTTTTTTCCAAAATCAGACTTGACACCAGAGAGGCTGAATACCGCACTGAGTCAATGCGGTCTTAGCCTCTCTGGTGTCAACACTCTGTCTGATTTTTGATTTTTGATTTTTTTTCCAAAATCAGACTTGACACCAGAAAGGCTGAATACCGCACTGAGTCAATGCGGTCTTAGCCTCTCTGGTCTCAACACTCTGTCTGATTTTGGATTTTTTATTTTTTTTTCCCAAAATCAGACTTGACACCAGAGAGGCTGAATACCGCACTGAGTCAATGCGGTCTTAGCCTCTCTGGTGTCAACACTCTGTCTGATTTTGGATTATTATTATTTTTTTTCCAAAATCAGACTTGACACCAGAGAGGCTGAATACCGCACTGAGTCAATGCGGTCTTAGCCTCTCTGGTCTCAACACTCTGTCTGATTTTGGATTTTTTTTTTTTTTTTTCCAAAATCAGACTTGACACCAGAGAGGCTGAATACCGCACTGAGTCAATGCGGTCTTAGCCTCTCTGGTGTCAACACTCTGTCTGATTTTGGATTTTTTTTTTTTTTTTCCAAAATCAGACTTGACACCAGAGAGGCTGAATACCGCACTGAGTCAATGCGGTCTTAGCCTCTCTGGTCTCAACACTCTGTCTGATTTTGGATTTTTTTTTTTTTTTTTCCAAAATCAGACTTGACACCAGAGAGGCTGAATACCGCACTGAGTCAATGCGGTCTTAGCCTCTCTGGTGTCAACACTCTGTCTGATTTTGGATTTTTTTTTTTTTTTTCCAAAATCAGACTTGACACCAAAGAGGCTGAATACCGCACTGAGTCAATGCGGTCTTAGCCTCTCTGGTGTCAACACTCTGTCTGATTTTGGATTTTTTTTTTTTTTTTTTCCAAAATCAGACTTGACACCAGAGAGGCTGAATACCGCACTGAGTCAATGCGGACTTAGCCTCTCTGGTCTCAACACTCTGTCTGATTTTGGATTTTTTTTTTTTTTTTTCCAAAATCAGACTTGACACCAGAGAGGCTGAATACCGCACTGAGTCAATGCGGACTTAGCCTCTCTGGTCTCAACACTCTGTCTGATTTTGGATTTTTTTTTTTTTTTTCAAAAATCAGACTTGACACCAGAGAGGCTGAATACCGCACTGAGTCAATGCGGTCTTAGCCTCTCTGGTGTCAACACTCTGTCTGATTTTGGATTTTTTTTTTTTTTTCCAAAATCAGACTTGACACCAGAGAGGATGAATACCGCACTGAGTCAATGCGGTCTTAGCCTCTCTGGTCTCAACACTCTGTCTGATTTTGGATTTTTTTTTTTTTTTTCCAAAATCAGACTTGACACCAGAGAGGCTGAATACCGCACTGAGTCAATGCGGTCTTAGCCTCTCTGGTCTCAACACTCTGTCTGATTTTGGATTTTTTTTTTTTTTTTTTCCAAAATCAGACTTGACACCAGAGAGGCTGAATACTGCACTGAGTCAATGCGGTCTTAGCCTCTCTGGTCTCAACACTGTCTGATTTTGGATTTTTTTTTTTTTTTTCCCAAAATCAGACTTGACACCAGAGAGGCTGAATACCGCACTGAGTCAATGCGGTCTTAGCCTCTCTGGTGTCAACACTCTGTCTGATTTTGGATTTTTTTTTTTTTTTTCCAAAATCAGACTTGACACCCGAGAGGCTGAATACCGCACTGAGTCAATGCGGTCTTAGCCTCTCTGGTGTCAACACTCTGTCTGATTTTGGATTTTTTTTTTTTTTTTTCCAAAATCAGACTTGACACCAGAGAGGCTGAATACCGCACTGAGTCAATGCGGTCTTAGCCTCTCTGGTGTCAACACTCTGTCTGATTTTGGATTTTGTTTTGTTTTTTCCAAAATCAGACTTGACACCAGAGAGGCTGAATACCGCACTGAGTCAATGTGGTCTTAGCCTCTCTGGTGTCAACACTCTGTCTGATTTTGGATTTTTTTTTTTTTTTTTTTTCCAAAATCAGACTTGACACCAGAGAGGCTGAATACCGCCCTGAGTCAATGCGGTCTTAGCCTCTCTGGTCTCAACACTGTCTGATTTTGGATTTTTTTTTTTTTTTTTTCCAAAATCAGACTTGACACCAGAGAGGCTGAATACCGCACTGAGTCAATGCGGTCTTAGCCTCTCTGGTCTCAACACTCTGTCTGATTTTGGATTTTTTTTTTTTTTCCAAAATCAGACTTGACACCAGAGAGGCTGAATACCGCACTGAGTCAATGCAGTCTTAGCCTCTCTGGTGTCAACACTCTGTCTGATTTTGGATTTTTTTTTTTTTTTTCCAAAATCAGACTTGACACCAGAGAGGCTGAATACCGCACTGAGTCAATGCGGTCTTAGCCTCTCTGGTGTCAACACTCTGTCTGATTTTGGATTTTTTTTTTTTTTTTCCAAAATCAGACTTGACACCAGAGAGGCTGAATACCGCACTGAGTCAATGCGGTCTTAGCCTCTCTGGTGTCAACACTCTGTCTGATTTTGGATTTTTTTTTTTTTTTTCCAAAATCAGACTTGACACCAGAGAGGCTGAATACCGCACTGAGTCAATGCGGTCTTAGCCTCTCTGGTCTCAACACTCTGTCTGATTTTGGATTTTTTTTTTTTTTTCTTCCAAAATCAGACTTGACACCAGAGAGGCTGAATACCGCACTGAGTCAATGCGGTCTTAGCCTCTCTGGTGTCAACACTCTGTCTGATTTTGGATTTTTTTTTTTTTTTTTCCAAAATCAGACTTGACACCAGAGAGGCTGAATACCGCACTGAGTCAATGCGGACTTAGCCTCTCTGGTCTCAACACTCTGTCTGATTTTGGATTTTTTTTTTTTTTTTTCCAAAATCAGACTTGACACCAGAGAGGCTGAATACCGCACTGAGTCAATGCGGACTTAGCCTCTCTGGTCTCAACACTCTGTCTGATTTTGGATTTTTTTTTTTTTTTTCCAAAATCAGACTTGACACCAGAGAGGCTGAATACCGCACTGAGTCAATGCGGTCTTAGCCTCTCTGGTGTCAACACTCTGTCTGATTTTGGATTTTTTTTTTTTTTTCCAAAATCAGACTTGACACCAGAGAGGCTGAATACCGCACTGAGTCAATGCGGTCTTAGCCTCTCTGGTCTCAACACTCTGTCTGATTTTGGATTTTTTTTTTTTTTCCAAAATCAGACTTGACACCAGAGAGGCTGAATACCGCACTGAGTCAATGCAGTCTTAGCCTCTCTGGTGTCAACACTCTGTCTGATTTTGGATTTTTTTTTTTTTTTTCCAAAATCAGACTTGACACCAGAGAGGCTGAATACCGCACTGAGTCAATGCGGTCTTAGCCTCTCTGGTGTCAACACTCTGTCTGATTTTCGATTTTTTTTTTTTTTTTCCAAAATCAGACTTGACACCAGAGAGGCTGAATACCGCACTGAGTCAATGCGGTCTTAGCCTCTCTGGTGTCAACACTCTGTCTGATTTTGGATTTTTTTTTTTTTTTCCAAAATCAGACTTGACACCAGAGAGGCTGAATACCGCACTGAGTCAATGCGGTCTTAGCCTCTCTGGTCTCAACACTCTGTCTGATTTTGGATTTTTTTTTTTTTTTCTTCCAAAATCAGACTTGACACCAGAGAGGCTGAATACCGCACTGAGTCAATGCGGTCTTAGCCTCTCTGGTCTCAACACTCTGTCTGATTTTGGATTTTTTTTTTTTTTTTTTTCCAAAATCAGACTTGACACCAGAGAGGCTGAATACTGCACTGAGTCAATGCGGTCTTAACCTCTCTGGTGTCAACACTCTGTCTGATTTTGGATTTTTTTTTTTTTTTTCCAAAATCAGACTTGACACCAGAGAGGCTGAATACCGCACTGAGTCAATGCGGTCTTAGCCTCTCTGGTCTCAACACTCTGTCTGATTTTGGATTTTTTTTTTTTTTTTCCAAAATCAGACTTGACACCAGAGAGGCTGAATACTGCACTGAGTCAATGCGGTCTTAGCCTCTCTGGTCTCAACACTGTCTGATTTTGGATTTTTTTATTTTTTTTCCCAAAATCAGACTTGACACCAGAGAGGCTGAATACCGCACTGAGTCAATGCGGTCTTAGCCTCTCTGGTGTCAACACTCTGTCTGATTTTGGATTTTTTTTTTTTTTTTCCAAAATCAGACTTGACACCCGAGAGGCTGAATACCGCACTGAGTCAATGCGGTCTTAGCCTCTCTGGTGTCAACACTCTGTCTGATTTTGGATTTTTTTTTTTTTTTTTCCAAAATCAGACTTGACACCAGAGAGGCTGAATACCGCACTGAGTCAATGCGGTCTTAGCCTCTCTGGTGTCAACACTCTGTCTGATTTTGGATTTTGTTTTGTTTTTTCCAAAATCAGACTTGACACCAGAGAGGCTGAATACCGCACTGAGTCAATGCGGTCTTAGCCTCTCTGGTGTCAACACTCTGTCTGATTTTGGATTTTTTTTTTTTTTTTTTCCAAAATCAGACTTGACACCAGAGAGGCTGAATACCGCACTGAGTCAATGCGGTCTTAGCCTCTCTGGTCTCAACACTCTGTCTGATTTTGGATTTTTTTTTTTTTTTTTTTCCAAAATCAGACTTGACACCAGAGAGGCTGAATACCGCACTGAGTCAATGCGGTCTTAGCCTCTCTGGTGTCAACACTCTGTCTGATTTTGGATTTTTTTTTTTTTTTTCCAAAATCAGACTTGACACCAGAGAGGCTGAATACCGCACTGAGTCAATGCGGTCTTAGCCTCTCTGGTGTCAACACTCTGTCTGATTTTTGATTTTTGATTTTTTTTCCAAAATCAGACTTGACACCAGAAAGGCTGAATACCGCACTGAGTCAATGCGGTCTTAGCCTCTCTGGTCTCAACACTCTGTCTGATTTTGGATTTTTTATTTTTTTTTCCCAAAATCAGACTTGACACCAGAGAGGCTGAATACCGCACTGAGTCAATGCGGTCTTAGCCTCTCTGGTGTCAACACTCTGTCTGATTTTGGATTATTTTTTTTTTTTTTCCAAAATCAGACTTGACACCAGAGAGGCTGAATACCGCACTGAGTCAATGCGGTCTTAGCCTCTCTGGTCTCAACACTCTGTCTGATTTTGGATTTTTTTTTTTTTTTTTTCCAAAATCAGACTTGACACCAGAGAGGCTGAATACCGCACTGAGTCAATGCGGTCTTAGCCTCTCTGGTGTCAACACTCTGTCTGATTTTGGATTTTTTTTTTTTTTTTCCAAAATCAGACTTGACACCAGAGAGGCTGAATACCGCACTGAGTCAATGCGGTCTTAGCCTCTCTGGTCTCAACACTCTGTCTGATTTTGGATTTTTTTTTTTTTTTTCCAAAATCAGACTTGACACCAGAGAGGCTGAATACCGCACTGAGTCAATGCGGTCTTAGCCTCTCTGGTGTCAACACTCTGTCTGATTTTGGATTTTTTTTTTTTTTTCCAAAATCAGACTTGACACCAAAGAGGCTGAATACCGCACTGAGTCAATGCGGTCTTAGCCTCTCTGGTCTCAACACTCTGTCTGATTTTGGATTTTTTTTTTTTTTTTTTCCAAAATCAGACTTGACACCAGAGAGGCTGAATACCGCACTGAGTCAATGCGGTCTTAGCCTCTCTGGTGTCAACACTGTCTGATTTTGGATTTTTTTTTTTTTTCCATATCAGACTTGACACCAGAGAGGCTGAATACCGCACTGAGTCAATGCGGTCTTAGCCTCTCTGGTCTCAACACTCTGTCTGATTTTGGATTTTTTTTTTTTTTTTCCAAAATCAGACTTGACACCAGAGAGGCTGAATACCGCACTGAGTCAATGCGGTCTTAGCCTCTCTGGTCTCAACACTCTGTCTGATTTTGGATTTTTTATTTTTTTTTCCCAAAATCAGACTTGACACCAGAGAGGCTGAATACCGCACTGAGTCAATGCGGTCTTAGCCTCTCTGGTGTCAACACTCTGTCTGATTTTGGATTATTATTTTTTTTTTTCCAAAATCAGACTTGACACCAGAGAGGCTGAATACCGCACTGAGTCAATGCGGTCTTAAGCCTCTCTGGTCTCAACACTCTGTCTGATTTTGGATTTTTTTTTTTTTTTTTCCAAAATCAGACTTGACACCAGAGAGGCTGAATACCGCACTGAGTCAATGCGGTCTTAGCCTCTCTGGTGTCAACACTCTGTCTGATTTTGGATTTTTTTTTTTTTTTTTCCAAAATCAGACTTGACACCAGAGAGGCTGAATACCGCACTGAGTCAATGCGGTCTTAGCCTCTCTGGTCTCAACACTCTGTCTGATTTTGGATTTTTTTTTTTTTTTTTTCCAAAATCAGACTTGACACCAGAGAGGCTGAATACCGCACTGAGTCAATGCGGTCTTAGCCTCTCTGGTGTCAACACTCTGTCTGATTTTGGATTTTTTTTTTTTTTTTCCAAAATCAGACTTGACACCAAAGAGGCTGAATACCGCACTGAGTCAATGCGGTCTTAGCCTCTCTGGTCTCAACACTCTGTCTGATTTTGGATTTTTTTTTTTTTTTTTCCAAAATCAGACTTGACACCAGAGAGGCTGAATACCGCACTGAGTCAATGCGGTCTTAGCCTCTCTGGTGTCAACACTGTCTGATTTTGGATTTTTTTTTTTTTTTCCAATATCAGACTTGACACCAGAGAGGCTGAATACCGCACTGAGTCAATGCGGTCTTAGCCTCTCTGGTCTCAACACTCTGTCTGATTTTGGATTTTTTTTTTTTTTTTTTCCAAAATCAGACTTGACACCAGAGAGGCTGAATACCGCACTGAGTCAATGCGGTCTTAGCCTCTCTGGTCTCAACACTCTGTCTGATTTTGGATTTTTTTTTTTTTTTTTCCAAAATCAGACTTGACACCAGAGAGGCTGAATACCGCACTGAGTCAATGCGGTCTTAGCCTCTCTGGTGTGAACACTCTGTCTGATTTTGGATTTTTTTTTTTTTTTTTCCAAAATCAGACTTGACACCCAGAGAGGCTGAATACCGCACTGAGTCAATGCGGTCTTAGCCTCTCTGGTCTCAACACTCTGTCTGATTTTGGATTTTTTTTTTTTTTTTTTCCAAAATCAGACTTGACACCAGAGAGGCTGAATACCGCACTGAGTCAATGCGGTCTTAGCCTCTCTGGTGTCAACACTCTGTCTGATTTTGGATTTTTTTTTTTTTTTTTCCAAAATCAGACTTGACACCAGAGAGGCTGAATACCGCACTGAGTCAATGCGGTCTTAGCCTCTCTGGTGTCAACACTCTGTCTGATTTTTGATTTTTGATTTTTTTTCCAAAATCAGACTTGACACCAGAAAGGCTGAATACCGCACTGAGTCAATGCGGTCTTAGCCTCTCTGGTCTCAACACTCTGTCTGATTTTGGATTTTTTATTTTTTTTTTCCCAAAATCAGACTTGACACCAGAGAGGCTGAATACCGCACTGAGTCAATGCGGTCTTAGCCTCTCTGGTGTCAACACTCTGTCTGATTTTGGATTATTATTTTTTTTTTTCCAAAATCAGACTTGACACCAGAGAGGCTGAATACCGCACTGAGTCAATGCGGTCTTAGCCTCTCTGGTCTCAACACTCTGTCTGATTTTGGATTTTTTTTTTTTTTTTCCAAAATCAGACTTGACACCAGAGAGGCTGAATACCGCACTGAGTCAATGCGGTCTTAGCCTCTCTGGTGTCAACACTCTGTCTGATTTTGGATTTTTTTTTTTTTTTCCAAAATCAGACTTGACACCAGAGAGGCTGAATACCGCACTGAGTCAATGCGGTCTTAGCCTCTCTGGTCTCAACACTCTGTCTGATTTTGGATTTTTTTTTTTTTTTTTCCAAAATCAGACTTGACACCAGAGAGGCTGAATACCGCACTGAGTCAATGCGGTCTTAGCCTCTCTGGTGTCAACACTCTGTCTGATTTTGGATTTTTTTTTTTTTTTTTCCAAAATCAGACTTGACACCAAAGAGGCTGAATACCGCACTGAGTCAATGCGGTCTTAGCCTCTCTGGTCTCAACACTCTGTCTGATTTTGGATTTTTTTTTTTTTTTTTTCCAAAATCAGACTTGACACCAGAGAGGCTGAATACCGCACTGAGTCAATGCGGTCTTAGCCTCTCTGGTGTCAACACTGTCTGATTTTGGATTTTTTTTTTTTTCCAATATCAGACTTGACACCAGAGAGGCTGAATACCGCACTGAGTCAATGCGGTCTTAGCCTCTCTGGTCTCAACACTCTGTCTGATTTTGGATTTTTTTTTTTTTTTTTCCAAAATCAGACTTGACACCAGAGAGGCTGAATACCGCACTGAGGTCAATGCGGTCTTAGCCTCTCTGGTCTCAACACTCTGTCTGATTTTGGATTTTTTATTTTTTTTTCCCAAAATCAGACTTGACACCAGAGAGGCTGAATACCGCACTGAGTCAATGCGGTCTTAGCCTCTCTGGTGTCAACACTCTGTCTGATTTTGGATTATTATTATTTTTTTCCAAAATCAGACTTGACACCAGAGAGGCTGAATACCGCACTGAGTCAATGCGGTCTTAGCCTCTCTGGTCTCAACACTCTGTCTGATTTTGGATTTTTTTTTTTTTTTTCCAAAATCAGACTTGACACCAGAGAGGCTGAATACCGCACTGAGTCAATGCGGTCTTAGCCTCTCTGGTGTCAACACTCTGTCTGATTTTGGATTTTTTTTTTTTTTTTCCAAAATCAGACTTGACACCAGAGAGGCTGAATACCGCACTGAGTCAATGCGGTCTTAGCCTCTCTGGTCTCAACACTCTGTCTGATTTTGGATTTTTTTTTTTTTTTTTCCAAAATCAGACTTGACACCAGAGAGGCTGAATACCGCACTGAGTCAATGCGGTCTTAGCCTCTCTGGTGTCAACACTCTGTCTGATTTTGGATTTTTTTTTTTTTTTCCAAAATCAGACTTGACACCAAAGAGGCTGAATACCGCACTGAGTCAATGCGGTCTTAAGCCTCTCTGGTCTCAACACTCTGTCTGATTTTGGATTTTTTTTTTTTTTTTTCCAAAATCAGACTTGACACCAGAGAGGCTGAATACCGCACTGAGTCAATGCGGTCTTAGCCTCTCTGGTGTCAACACTGTCTGATTTTGGATTTTTTTTTTTTTTCCAATATCAGACTTGACACCAGAGAGGCTGAATACCGCACTGAGTCAATGCGGTCTTAGCCTCTCTGGTCTCAACACTCTGTCTGATTTGGATTTTTTTTTTTTTTTTCCAAAATCAGACTTGACACCAGAGAGGCTGAATACCGCACTGAGTCAATGCGGTCTTAGCCTCTCTGGTCTCAACACTCTGTCTGATTTTGGAATTTTTTTTTTTTTTTTTCCAAAATCAGACTTGACACCAGAGAGGCTGAATACCGCACTGAGTCAATGCGGTCTTAGCCTCTCTGGTGTGAACACTCTGTCTGATTTTGGATTTTTTTTTTTTTTTTCCAAAATCAGACTTGACACCAGAGAGGCTGAATACCGCACTGAGTCAATGCGGTCTTAGCCTCTCTGGTCTCAACACTCTGTCTGATTTTGGATTTTTTTTTTTTTTTTTTCCAAAATCAGGACTTGACACCAGAGAGGCTGAATACCGCACTGAGTCAATGCGGTCTTAGCCTCTCTGGTCTCAACACTCTGTCTGATTTTGGATTTTTTTTTTTTTTTTCCCAAAATCAGACTTGACACCAGAGAGGCTGAATACCACACTGAGTCAATGCGGTCTTAGCCTCTTCTGGTGTCAACACTCTGTCTGATTTTGGATTTTTTTTTTTTTCCAAAATCAGACTTGACACCAGAGAGGCTGAATACCGCACTGAGTCAATGCGGTCTTAGCCTCTCTGGTGTCAACACTCTGTCTGATTTTGGATTTTTTTTTTTTTTTCCAAAATCAGACTTGACACCAGAGAGGCTGAATACCGCACTGAGTCAATGCGGTCTTAGCCTCTCTGGTGTCAACACCTCTGTCTGATTTTGGATTTTTTTTTTTTTTTTCCAAAATCAGACTTGACACCAGAGAGGCTGAATACCGCACTGAGTCAATGCGGACAAAATCAGACTTGACACCAGAGAGGCTGAATACCGCACTGAGTCAATGCGGTCTTAGCCTCTCTGGTGTCAACACTCTGTCTGATTTTGGATTTTTTTTTTTTTTTTTTTCCAAAATCAGACTTGACACCAGAGAGGCTGAATACCGCACTGAGTCAATGCGGTCTTAGCCTCTCTGGTCTCAACACTCTGTCTGATTTTGGATTTTTTTTTTTTTTTTTTCCAAAATCAGACTTGACACCAGAGAGGCTGAATACCGCACTGAGTCAATGCAGTCTTAGCCTCTCTGGTGTCAACACTCTGTCTGATTTTTGGATTTTTTTATTTTTTTTTTCCAAAATCAGACTTGACACCAGAGAGGCTGAATACCCGCACTGAGTCAATGCGGTCTTAGCCTCTCTGGTCTCAACACTCTGTCTGATTTTGGATTTTTTTTTTTTTTTTTCCAAAATCAGACTTGACACCAGAGAGGCTGAATACCGCACTGAGTCAATGCGGTCTTAGCCTCTCTGGTGTCAACACTGTCTGATTTTGGATTTTTTTTTTTTTTCCAATATCAGACTTGACACCAGAGAGGCTGAATACCGCACTGAGTCAATGCGGTCTTAGCCTCTCTGGTCTCAACACTCTGTCTGATTTTGGATTTTTTTTTTTTTTTTCCAAAATCAGACTTGACACCAGAGAGGCTGAATACCGCACTGAGTCAATGCGGTCTTAGCCTCTCTGGTCTCAACACTCTGTCTGATTTTGGATTTTTTATTTTTTTTTCCCAAATCAGACTTGACACCAGAGAGGCTGAATACCGCACTGAGTCAATGCGGTCTTAGCCTCTCTGGTGTCAACACTCTGTCTGATTTGGATTATTATTTTTTTTTTTCCAAAATCAGGACTTGACACCAGAGAGGCTGAATACCGCACTGAGTCAATGCGGTCTTAGCCCTCTCTGGTCTCAACACTCTGTCTGATTTTGGATTTTTTTTTTTTTTTTTCCAAAATCAGACTTGACACCAGAGAGGCTGAATACCGCACTGAGTCAATGCGGTCTTAGCCTCTCTGGTGTCAACACTCTGTCTGATTTTGGATTTTTTTTTTTTTTTTCCAAAATCAGACTTGACACCAGAGAGGCTGAATACCGCACTGAGTCAATGCGGTCTTAGCCTCTCTGGTCTCAACACTCTGTCTGATTTTGGATTTTTTTTTTTTTTTTCCAAAATCAGACTTGACACCAGAGAGGCTGAATACCGCACTGAGTCCCCCCCCCCCCCCCCCCCCACATGCGGTCTTAGCCTCTCTGGTGTCAACACTCTGTCTGATTTTGGATTTTTTTTTTTTCCAAAATCAGACTTGACACCAAAGAGGCTGAATACCGCACTGAGTCAATGCGGTCTTAGCCTCTCTGGTCTC
>NW_028151845.1:0-106000 GCF_964638095.1 Poromitra crassiceps
GCTGAATTACCGCACTGAGTCAATGCGGTCTTAGCCTCTCTGGTCTCAACACTCTGTCTGATTTGGATTTTTTTTTTTTTTTTTCCAAAATCAGACTTGACACTAGAGAGGCTGAATACCGCACTGAGTCAATGCGGTCTTAGCCTCTCTGGTGTCAACACTCTGTCTGATTTTGGATTTTTTTTTTTTTTTTCCAAAATCAGACTTGACACAGAGAGGCTGAATACCGCACTGAGTCAATGCGGTCTTAGCCTCTCTGGTCTCAACACTCTGTCTGATTTTGGATTTTTTTTTTTTTTTCCAAAAATCAGACTTGACACCAGAGAGGCTGAATACCGCACTGAGTCAATGCGGTCTTAGCCTCTCTGGTGTCAACACTCTGTCTGATTTTGGATTTTTTTTTTTTTTTCCAAAATCAGACTTGACACCAGAGAGGCTGAATACCGCACTGAGTCAATGCGGTCTTAGCCTCTCTGGTGTCAACACTCTGTCTGATTTTGGATTTTTTTTTTTTTTTTCCAAAATCAGACTTGACACCAGAGAGGCTGAATACCGCACTGAGTCAATGCGGTCTTAGCCTCTCTGGTCTCAACACTCTGTCTGATTTTGGATTTTTTTTTTTTTTTTCCAAAATCAGACTTGACACCAGAGAGGCTGAATACCGCACTGAGTCAATGCGGTCTTAGCCTCTCTGGTCTCAACACTCTGTCTGATTTTGGATTTTTTTTTTTTTTTTCCAAAATCAGACTTGACACCAGAGAGGCTGAATACCGCACTGAGTCAATGCGGTCTTAGCCTCTCTGGTGTCAACACTCTGTCTGATTTTGGATTTTTTTTTTTTTTTCCAAAATCAGACTTGACACCAGAGAGGCTGAATACCGCACTGAGTCAATGCGGTCTTAGCCTCTCTGGTCTCAACACTCTGTCTGATTTTGGATTTTTTTTTTTTTTTTCCAAATCAGACTTGACACCAGAGAGGCTGAATACCGCACTGAGTCAATGCGGTCTTAGCCTCTCTGGTGTCAACACTCTGTCTGATTTTGGATTTTTTTTTTTTTTTTCCAAAATCAGACTTGACACCAGAGAGGCTGAATACCGCACTGAGTCAATGCGGTCTTAGCCTCTCTGGTGTCAACACTCTGTCTGATTTTGGATTTTTTTTTTTTTTTTCCAAAATCAGACTTGACACCAGAGAGGCTGAATACCGCACTGAGTCAATGCGGTCTTAGCCTCTCTGGTCTCAACACTCTGTCTGATTTTGGATTTTTTTTTTTTTTTTCCAAAATCAGACTTGACACCAGAGAGGCTGAATACCGCACTGAGTCAATGCGGTCTTAGCCTCTCTGGTGTCAACACTCTGTCTGATTTTGGATTTTTTTTTTTTTTTTCCAAAATCAGACTTGACACCAGAGAGGCTGAATACCGCACTGAGTCAATGCGGTCTTAGCCTCTCTGGTCTCAACACTCTGTCTGATTTTGGATTTTTTTTTTTTTTTCCAAAATCAGACTTGACACCAGAGAGGCTGAATACCGCACTGAGTCAATGCGGTCTTAGCCTCTCTGGTGTCAACACTCTGTCTGATTTTGGATTTTTTTTTTTTTTTTCCAAAATCAGACTTGACACCAGAGAGGCTGAATACCGCACTGAGTCAATGCGGTCTTAGCCTCTCTGGTCTCAACACTCTGTCTGATTTTGGATTTTTTTTTTTTTTTCCAAAATCAGACTTGACACCAGAGAGGCTGAATACCGCACTGAGTCAATGCGGTCTTAGCCTCTCTGGTCTCAACACTCTGTCTGATTTTGGATTTTTTTTTTTTTTTCCAAAATCAGACTTGACACCAGAGAGGCTGAATACCGCACTGAGTCAATGCGGTCTTAGCCTCTCTGGTGTCAACACTCTGTCTGATTTTGGATTTTTTTTTTTTTTTTCCAAAATCAGACTTGACACCAGAGAGGCTGAATACCGCACTGAGTCAATGCGGTCTTAGCCTCTCTGGTCTCAACACTCTGTCTGATTTTGGATTTTTTTTTTTTTTTCCAAAATCAGACTTGACACCAGAGAGGCTGAATACCGCACTGAGTCAATGCGGTCTTAGCCTCTCTGGTGTCAACACTCTGTCTGATTTTGGATTTTTTTTTTTTTTTTCCAAAATCAGACTTGACACCAGAGAGGCTGAATACCGCACTGAGTCAATGCGGTCTTAGCCTCTCTGGTCTCAACACTCTGTCTGATTTTGGATTTTTTTTTTTTTTCCAAAATCAGACTTGACACCAGAGAGGCTGAATACCGCACTGAGTCAATGCGGTCTTAGCCTCTCTGGTGTCAACACTCTGTCTGATTTTGGATTTTTTTTTTTTTTTCCAAAATCAGACTTGACACCAGAGAGGCTGAATACCGCACTGAGTCAATGCGGTCTTAGCCTCTCTGGTCTCAACACTCTGTCTGATTTTGGATTTTTTTTTTTTTTTTCCAAAATCAGACTTGACACCAGAGAGGCTGAATACCGCACTGAGTCAATGCGGTCTTAGCCTCTCTGGTGTCAACACTCTGTCTGATTTTGGATTTTTTTTTTTTTTTTCCAAAATCAGACTTGACACCAGAGAGGCTGAATACCGCACTGAGTCAATGCGGTCTTAGCCTCTCTGGTGTCAACACTCTGTCTGATTTTGGATTTTTTTTTTTTTTTTCCAAAATCAGACTTGACACCAGAGAGGCTGAATACCGCACTGAGTCAATGCGGTCTTAGCCTCTCTGGTGTCAACACTCTGTCTGATTTTGGATTTTTTTTTTTTTTTTCCAAAATCAGACTTGACACCAGAGAGGCTGAATACCGCACTGAGTCAATGCGGTCTTAGCCTCTCTGGTCTCAACACTCTGTCTGATTTTGGATTTTTTTTTTTTTTTTCCAAAATCAGACTTGACACCAGAGAGGCTGAATACCGCACTGAGTCAATGCGGTCTTAGCCTCTCTGGTCTCAACACTCTGTCTGATTTTGGATTTTTTTTTTTTTTTTCCAAAATCAGACTTGACACCAGAGAGGCTGAATACCGCACTGAGTCAATGCGGTCTTAGCCTCTCTGGTGTCAACACTCTGTCTGATTTTGGATTTTTTTTTTTTTTTTCCAAAATCAGACTTGACACCAGAGAGGCTGAATACCGCACTGAGTCAATGCGGTCTTAGCCTCTCTGGTCTCAACACTCTGTCTGATTTTGGATTTTTTTTTTTTTTTCCAAAATCAGACTTGACACCAGAGAGGCTGAATACCGCACTGAGTCAATGCGGTCTTAGCCTCTCTGGTCTCAACACTCTGTCTGATTTTGGATTTTTTTTTTTTTTTCCAAAATCAGACTTGACACCAGAGAGGCTGAATACCGCACTGAGTCAATGCGGTCTTAGCCTCTCTGGTGTCAACACTCTGTCTGATTTTGGATTTTTTTTTTTTTTTTCCAAAATCAGACTTGACACCAGAGAGGCTGAATACCGCACTGAGTCAATGCGGTCTTAGCCTCTCTGGTCTCAACACTCTGTCTGATTTTGGATTTTTTTTTTTTTTTTCCAAAATCAGACTTGACACCAGAGAGGCTGAATACCGCACTGAGTCAATGCGGTCTTAGCCTCTCTGGTGTCAACACTCTGTCTGATTTTGGATTTTTTTTTTTTTTTTCCAAAATCAGACTTGACACCAGAGAGGCTGAATACCGCACTGAGTCAATGCGGTCTTAGCCTCTCTGGTCTCAACACTCTGTCTGATTTTGGATTTTTTTTTTTTTTTCCAAAATCAGACTTGACACCAGAGAGGCTGAATACCGCACTGAGTCAATGCGGTCTTAGCCTCTCTGGTCTCAACACTCTGTCTGATTTTGGATTTTTTTTTTTTTTTCCAAAATCAGACTTGACACCAGAGAGGCTGAATACCGCACTGAGTCAATGCGGTCTTAGCCTCTCTGGTCTCAACACTCTGTCTGATTTTGGATTTTTTTTTTTTTTTTCCAAAATCAGACTTGACACCAGAGAGGCTGAATACCGCACTGAGTCAATGCGGTCTTAGCCTCTCTGGTGTCAACACTCTGTCTGATTTTGGATTTTTTTTTTTTTTTCCAAAATCAGACTTGACACCAGAGAGGCTGAATACCGCACTGAGTCAATGCGGTCTTAGCCTCTCTGGTCTCAACACTCTGTCTGATTTTGGATTTTTTTTTTTTTTTCCAAAATCAGACTTGACACCAGAGAGGCTGAATACCGCACTGAGTCAATGCGGTCTTAGCCTCTCTGGTCTCAACACTCTGTCTGATTTTGGATTTTTTTTTTTTTTTTCCAAAATCAGACTTGACACCAGAGAGGCTGAATACCGCACTGAGTCAATGCGGTCTTAGCCTCTCTGGTGTCAACACTCTGTCTGATTTTGGATTTTTTTTTTTTTTTTCCAAAATCAGACTTGACACCAGAGAGGCTGAATACCGCACTGAGTCAATGCGGTCTTAGCCTCTCTGGTGTCAACACTCTGTCTGATTTTGGATTTTTTTTTTTTTTTTCCAAAATCAGACTTGACACCAGAGAGGCTGAATACCGCACTGAGTCAATGCGGTCTTAGCCTCTCTGGTCTCAACACTCTGTCTGATTTTGGATTTTTTTTTTTTTTTTCCAAAATCAGACTTGACACCAGAGAGGCTGAATACCGCACTGAGTCAATGCGGTCTTAGCCTCTCTGGTGTCAACACTCTGTCTGATTTTGGATTTTTTTTTTTTTTTTCCAAAATCAGACTTGACACCAGAGAGGCTGAATACCGCACTGAGTCAATGCGGTCTTAGCCTCTCTGGTCTCAACACTCTGTCTGATTTTGGATTTTTTTTTTTTTTTCCAAAATCAGACTTGACACCAGAGAGGCTGAATACCGCACTGAGTCAATGCGGTCTTAGCCTCTCTGGTGTCAACACTCTGTCTGATTTTGGATTTTTTTTTTTTTTTTCCAAAATCAGACTTGACACCAGAGAGGCTGAATACCGCACTGAGTCAATGCGGTCTTAGCCTCTCTGGTGTCAACACTCTGTCTGATTTTGGATTTTTTTTTTTTTTTCCAAAATCAGACTTGACACCAGAGAGGCTGAATACCGCACTGAGTCAATGCGGTCTTAGCCTCTCTGGTCTCAACACTCTGTCTGATTTTGGATTTTTTTTTTTTTTTTCCAAAATCAGACTTGACACCAGAGAGGCTGAATACCGCACTGAGTCAATGCGGTCTTAGCCTCTCTGGTGTCAACACTCTGTCTGATTTTGGATTTTTTTTTTCCAAAATCAGACTTGACACCAGAGAGGCTGAATACCGCACTGAGTCAATGCGGTCTTAGCCTCTCTGGTCTCAACACTCTGTCTGATTTTGGATTTTTTTTTTTTTTTTCCAAAATCAGACTTGACACCAGAGAGGCTGAATACCGCACTGAGTCAATGCGGTCTTAGCCTCTCTGGTCTCAACACTCTGTCTGATTTTGGATTTTTTTTTTTTTTTTTCCAAAATCAGACTTGACACCAGAGAGGCTGAATACCGCACTGAGTCAATGCGGTCTTAGCCTCTCTGGTGTCAACACTCTGTCTGATTTTGGATTTTTTTTTTTTTTTTTCCAAAATCAGACTTGACACCAGAGAGGCTGAATACCGCACTGAGTCAATGCGGTCTTAGGCCTCTCTGGTCTCAACACTCTGTCTGATTTTGGATTTTTTTTTTTTTTTTCCAAAATCAGACTTGACACCAGAGAGGCTGAATACCGCACTGAGTCAATGCGGTCTTAGCCTCTCTGGTGTCAACACTCTGTCTGATTTTGGATTTATTTTATTTTTTTTCCAAAATCAGACTTGACACCTAGAGAGGCTGAATACCGCACTGAGTCAATGCGGTCTTAGCCTCTCTGGTGTCAACACTCTGTCTGATTTTGGATTTTTTTTTTTTTTTTTCCAAAATCAGACTTGACACCAGAGAGGCTGAATACCGCACTGAGTCAATGCGGTCTTAGCCTCTCTGGTCTCAACACTCTGTCTGATTTTGGATTTTTTTTTTTTTTTTCCAAAATCAGACTTGACACCAGAGAGGCTGAATACCGCACTGAGTCAATGCGGTCTTAGCCTCTCTGGTGTCAACACTCTGTCTGATTTTGGATTTTTTTTTTTTTTTTTCCAAAATCAGACTTGACACCAGAGAGGCTGAATACCGCACTGAGTCAATGCGGTCTTAGCCTCTCTGGTGTCAACACTCTGTCTGATTTTGGATTTTTTTTTTTTTTTTTCCAAAATCAGACTTGACACCAGAGAGGCTGAATACCGCACTGAGTCAATGCGGTCTTAGCCTCTCTGGTGTCAACACTCTGTCTGATTTTGGATTTTTTTTTTTTTTTTTTCCAAAATCAGACTTGACACCAGAGAGGCTGAATACCGCACTGAGTCAATGCGGTCTTAGCCTCTCTGGTCTCAACACTCTGTCTGATTTTGGATTTTTTTTTTTTTTTTTCCAAAATCAGACTTGACACCAGAGAGGCTGAATACCGCACTGAGTCAATGCGGTCTTAGCCTCTCTGGTGTCAACACTCTGTCTGATTTTGGATTTTTTTTTTTTTTTTCCAAAATCAGACTTGACACCAGAGAGGCTGAATACCGCACTGAGTCAATGCGGTCTTAGCCTCTCTGGTCTCAACACTCTGTCTGATTTTGGATTTTTTTTTTTTTTTTCCAAAATCAGACTTGACACCAGAGAGGCTGAATACCGCACTGAGTCAATGCGGTCTTAGCCTCTCTGGTCTCAACACTCTGTCTGATTTTGGATTTTTTTTTTTTTTTTTCCAAAATCAGACTTGACACCAGAGAGGCTGAATACCGAACTGAGTCAATGCGGTCTTAGCCTCTCTGGTGTCAACACTCTGTCTGATTTTGGATTTTTTTTTTTTTTTTTCCAAAATCAGACTTGACACCAGAGAGGCTGAATACCGCACTGAGTCAATGCGGTCTTAGGCTCTCTGGTCTCAACACTCTGTCTGATTTTAGATTTTTTTTTTTTTTTTTCCAAAATCAGACTTGACACCAGAGAGGCTGAATACCGCAATGAGTCAATGCGGTCTTAGCCTCTCTGGTGTCAACACTCTGTCTGATTTTGGATTTATTTTATTTTTTTTCCAAAATCAGACTTGACACCAGAGAGGCTGAATACCGCACTGAGTCAATGCGGTCTTAGCCTCTCTGGTGTCAACACTCTGTCTGATTTTGGATTTTTTTTTTTTTTTTTTCCAAAATCAGACTTGACACCAGAGAGGCTGAATACCGCACTGAGTCAATGCGGTCTTAGCCTCTCTGGTGTCAACACTCTGTCTGATTTTGGATTTTTTTTTTTTTTTTCCAAAATCAGACTTGACACCAGAGAGGCTGAATACCGCACTGAGTCAATGCGGTCTTAGCCTCTCTGGTGTCAACACTCTGTCTGATTTTGGATTTTTTTTTTTTTTTTCCAAAATCAGACTTGACACCAGAGAGGCTGAATACCGCACTGAGTCAATGCGGTCTTAGCCTCTCTGGTCTCAACACTCTGTCTGATTTTGGATTTTTTTTTTTTTTTTTCCAAAATCAGACTTGACACCAGAGAGGCTGAATACCGCACTGAGTCAATGCGGTCTTAGCCTCTCTGGTGTCAACACTCTGTCTGATTTTGGATTTTTTTTTTTTTTTTTCCAAAATCAGACTTGACACCAGAGAGGCTGAATACCGCACTGAGTCAATGCGGTCTTAGCCTCTCTGGTCTCAACACTCTGTCTGATTTTGGATTTTTTTTTTTTTTTTCCAAAATCAGACTTGACACCAGAGAGGCTGAATACCGAACTGAGTCAATGCGGTCTTAGCCTCTCTGGTGTCAACACTCTGTCTGATTTTGGATTTTTTTTTTTTTTTTTCCAAAATCAGACTTGACACCAGAGAGGCTGAATACCGCACTGAGTCAATGCGGTCTTAGGCTCTCTGGTCTCAACACTCTGTCTGATTTTAGATTTTTTTTTTTTTTTTCCAAAATCAGACTTGACACCAGAGAGGCTGAATACCGCACTGAGTCAATGCGGTCTTAGCCTCTCTGGTGTCAACACTCTGTCTGATTTTGGATTTATTTTATTTTTTTTCCAAAATCAGACTTGACACCAGAGAGGCTGAATACCGCACTGAGTCAATGCGGTCTTAGCCTCTCTGGTGTCAACACTCTGTCTGATTTTGGATTTTTTTTTTTTTTTTCCAAAATCAGACTTGACACCAGAGAGGCTGAATACCGCACTGAGTCAATGCGGTCTTAGCCTCTCTGGTCTCAACACTCTGTCTGATTTTGGATTTTTTTTTTTTTTTCCAAAATCAGACTTGACACCAGAGAGGCTGAATACCGCACTGAGTCAATGCGGTCTTAGCCTCTCTGGTGTCAACTGTCTGATTTTGGATTTATTTTATTTTTTTTTCAAAATCAGACTTGACACCAGAGAGGCTGAATACCGCACTGAGTCAATGCGGTCTTAGCCTCTCTGGTGTCAACACTCTGTCTGATTTTGGATTATTTATTTTTTTTCCAAAATCAGACTTGACACCAGAGAGGCTGAATACCGCACTGAGTCAATGCGGTCTTAGCCTCTCTGGTCTCAACACTCTGTCTGATTTTGGATTTTTTTTTTTTTTTTTCCAAAATCAGACTTGACACCAGAGAGGCTGAATACCGCACTGAGTCAATGCGGTCTTAGCCTCTCTGGTCTCAACACTCTGTCTGATTTTGGATTTTTTTTTTTTTTTCCAAAATCAGACTTGACACCAGAGAGGCTGAATACCGCACTGAGTCAATGCGGTCTTAGCCTCTCTGGTCTCAACACTCTGTCTGATTTTGGATTTTTTTTTTTTTTTTTCCAAAATCAGACTTGACACCAGAGAGGCTGAATACCGAACTGAGTCAATGCGGTCTTAGCCTCTCTGGTGTCAACACTCTGTCTGATTTTGGATTTTTTTTTTTTTTTTTCCAAAATCAGACTTGACACCAGAGAGGCTGAATACCGCACTGAGTCAATGCGGTCTTAGCCTCTCTGGTGTCAACACTCTGTCTGATTTTGGATTTTTTTTTTTTTTTTTCCAAAATCAGACTTGACACCAGAGAGGCTGAATACCGCACTGAGTCAATGCGGTCTTAGCCTCTCTGGTCTCAACACTCTGTCTGATTTTGGATTTTTTTTTTTTTTTTCCAAAATCAGACTTGACACCAGAGAGGCTGAATACCGCACTGAGTCAATGCGGTCTTAGCCTCTCTGGTCTCAACACTCTGTCTGATTTTGGATTTTTTTTTTTTTTTTCCAAAATCAGACTTGACACCAGAGAGGCTGAATACCGAACTGAGTCAATGCGGTCTTAGCCTCTCTGGTGTCAACACTCTGTCTGATTTTGGATTTTTTTTTTTTTTTTTCCAAAATCAGACTTGACACCAGAGAGGCTGAATACCGCACTGAGTCAATGCGGTCTTAGGCTCTCTGGTCTCAACACTCTGTCTGATTTTAGATTTTTTTTTTTTTTTTCCAAAATCAGACTTGACACCAGAGAGGCTGAATACCGCACTGAGTCAATGCGGTCTTAGCCTCTCTGGTGTCAACACTCTGTCTGATTTTGGATTTTTTTTTTTTTTTTTCCAAAATCAGACTTGACACCAGAGAGGCTGAATACCGCACTGAGTCAATGCGGTCTTAGCCTCTCTGGTCTCAACACTCTGTCTGATTTTGGATTTTTTTTTTTTTTTTTCCAAAATCAGACTTGACACCAGAGAGGCTGAATACCGCACTGAGTCAATGCGGTCTTAGCCTCTCTGGTCTCAACACTCTGTCTGATTTTGGATTTTTTTTTTTTTTTTTCCAAAATCAGACTTGACACCAGAGAGGCTGAATACCGAACTGAGTCAATGCGGTCTTAGCCTCTCTGGTGTCAACACTCTGTCTGATTTTGGATTTTTTTTTTTTTTTTTCCAAAATCAGGACTTGACACCAGAGAGGCTGAATACCGCACTGAGTCAATGCGGTCTTAGCTCTCTGGTCTCAACACTCTGTCTGATTTTAGATTTTTTTTTTTTTTTTTCCAAAATCAGACTTGACACCAGAGAGGCTGAATACCGCACTGAGTCAATGCGGTCTTAGCCTCTCTGCTGTCAACACTCTGTCTGATTTTGGATTTTTTTTTTTTTTTTTCCAAAATCAGACTTGACACCAGAGAGGCTGAATACCGCACTGAGTCAATGCGGTCTTAGCCTCTCTGGTGTCAACACTCTGTCTGATTTTGGATTTTTTTTTTTTTTTTCCAAAATCAGACTTGACACCAGAGAGGCTGAATACCGCACTGAGTCAATGCGGTCTTAGCCTCTCTGGTCTCAACACTCTGTCTGATTTTGGATTTTTTTTTTTTTTTTCCAAAATCAGACTTGACACCAGAGAGGCTGAATACCGCACTGAGTCAATGCGGTCTTAGCCTCTCTGGTGTCAACACTCTGTCTGATTTTGGATTTTTTTTTTTTTTTTCCAAAATCAGACTTGACACCAGAGAGGCTGAATACCGCACTGAGTCAATGCGGTCTTAGCCTCTCTGGTCTCAACACTCTGTCTGATTTTGGATTTTTTTTTTTTTTTCCAAAATCAGACTTGACACCAGAGAGGCTGAATACCGCACTGAGTCAATGCGGTCTTAGCCTCTCTGGTCTCAACACTCTGTCTGATTTTGGATTTTTTTTTTTTTTTTCCAAAATCAGACTTGACACCAGAGAGGCTGAATACCGAACTGAGTCAATGCGGTCTTAGCCTCTCTGGTGTCAACACTCTGTCTGATTTTGGATTTTTTTTTTTTTTTTCCAAAATCAGACTTGACACCAGAGAGGCTGAATACCGCACTGAGTCAATGCGGTCTTAGGCTCTCTGGTCTCAACACTCTGTCTGATTTTAGATTTTTTTTTTTTTTTTCCAAAATCAGACTTGACACCAGAGAGGCTGAATACCGCACTGAGTCAATGCGGTCTTAGCCTCTCTGGTGTCAACACTCTGTCTGATTTTGGATTTTTTTTTTTTTTTTCCAAAATCAGACTTGACACCAGGGAGGCTGAATACCGCTCTGAGTCAATGCGGTCTTAGCCTCTCTGGTCTCAACACTCTCTCTGATTTTGGATTTTTTTTTTTTTTTTCAAAAATCAGACTTGACACCAGAGAGGCTGAATACCGCACTGAGTCAATGCGGTCTTAGCCTCTCTGGTGTCAACACTCTGTCTGATTTTGGATTTTTTTTTTTTTTTTTCAAAATCAGACTTGACACCAGAGAGGCTGAATACCGCTCTGAGTCAATGCGGTCTTAGCCTCTCTGGTCTCAACACTCTGTCTGATTTTGGATTTTTTTTTTTTTTTTCCAAAATCAGACTTGACACCAGAGAGGCTGAATACCGAACTGAGTCAATGCGGTCTTAGCCTCTCTGGTGTCAACACTCTGTCTGATTTTGGATTTTTTTTTTTTTTTTTCCAAAATCAGACTTGACACCAGAGAGGCTGAATACCGCACTGAGTCAATGCGGTCTTAGGCTCTCTGGTCTCAACACTCTGTCTGATTTTAGATTTTTTTTTTTTTTTTCCAAAATCAGACTTGACACCAGAGAGGCTGAATACCGCACTGAGTCAATGCGGTCTTAGCCTCTCTGGTGTCAACACTCTGTCTGATTTTGGATTTTTTTTTTTTTTTTCCAAAATCAGACTTGACACCAGAGAGGCTGAATACCGCACTGAGTCAATGCGGTCTTAGCCTCTCTGGTCTCAACACTCTGTCTGATTTTGGATTTTTTTTTTTTTTTCCAAAATCAGACTTGACACCAGAGAGGCTGAATACCGCACTGAGTCAATGCGGTCTTAGCCTCTCTGGTCTCAACACTCTGTCTGATTTTGGATTTTTTTTTTTTTTTTTCCAAAATCAGACTTGACACCAGAGAGGCTGAATACCGAACTGAGTCAATGCGGTCTTAGCCTCTCTGGTGTCAACACTCTGTCTGATTTTGGATTTTTTTTTTTTTTTTCCAAAATCAGACTTGACACCAGAGAGGCTGAATACCGCACTGAGTCAATGCGGTCTTAGGCTCTCTGGTCTCAACACTCTGTCTGATTTTAGATTTTTTTTTTTTTTTTCCAAAATCAGACTTGACACCAGAGAGGCTGAATACCGCACTGAGTCAATGCGGTCTTAGCCTCTCTGCTGTCAACACTCTGTCTGATTTTGGATTTTTTTTTTTTTTTTTCCAAAATCAGACTTGACACCAGAGAGGCTGAATACCGCACTGAGTCAATGCGGTCTTAGCCTCTCTGGTGTCAACACTCTGTCTGATTTTGGATTTTTTTTTTTTTTTTCCAAAATCAGACTTGACACCAGAGAGGCTGAATACCGCACTGAGTCAATGCGGTCTTAGCCTCTCTGGTCTCAACACTCTGTCTGATTTTGGATTTTTTTTTTTTTTTTCCAAAATCAGACTTGACACCAGAGAGGCTGAATACCGCACTGAGTCAATGCGGTCTTAGCCTCTCTGGTGTCAACACTCTGTCTGATTTTGGATTTTTTTTTTTTTTTTCCAAAATCAGACTTGACACCAGAGAGGCTGAATACCGCACTGAGTCAATGCGGTCTTAGCCTCTCTGGTCTCAACACTCTGTCTGATTTTGGATTTTTTTTTTTTTTTCCAAAATCAGACTTGACACCAGAGAGGCTGAATACCGCACTGAGTCAATGCGGTCTTAGCCTCTCTGGTCTCAACACTCTGTCTGATTTTGGATTTTTTTTTTTTTTTTCCAAAATCAGACTTGACACCAGAGAGGCTGAATACCGAACTGAGTCAATGCGGTCTTAGCCTCTCTGGTGTCAACACTCTGTCTGATTTTGGATTTTTTTTTTTTTTTTTCCAAAATCAGACTTGACACCAGAGAGGCTGAATACCGCACTGAGTCAATGCGGTCTTAGGCTCTCTGGTCTCAACACTCTGTCTGATTTTAGATTTTTTTTTTTTTTTTCCAAAATCAGACTTGACACCAGAGAGGCTGAATACCGCACTGAGTCAATGCGGTCTTAGCCTCTCTGGTGTCAACACTCTGTCTGATTTTGGATTTTTTTTTTTTTTTTCCAAAATCAGACTTGACACCAGGGAGGCTGAATACCGCTCTGAGTCAATGCGGTCTTAGCCTCTCTGGTCTCAACACTCTCTCTGATTTTGGATTTTTTTTTTTTTTTTTCAAAAATCAGACTTGACACCAGAGAGGCTGAATACCGCACTGAGTCAATGCGGTCTTAGCCTCTCTGGTGTCAACACTCTGTCTGATTTTGGATTTTTTTTTTTTTTTTTTCAAAATCAGACTTGACACCAGAGAGGCTGAATACCGCTCTGAGTCAATGCGGTCTTAGCCTCTCTGGTCTCAACACTCTCTCTGATTTTGGATTTTTTTTTTTTTTTTTCAAAAATCAGACTTGACACCAGAGAGGCTGAATACTGCACTGAGTCAATGCAGTCTTAGCCTCTCTGGTCTCAACACTCTGTCTGATTTTGGATTTTTTTTTTTTTTTTTTTCAAAATCAGACTTGACACCAGAGAGGCTGAATACCGCACTGAGTCAATGCGGTCTTAGCCTCTCTGGTGTCAACACTGTCTGATTTTGGATTTTTTTTTTTTTTTTTCCAAAATCAGACTTGACACCAGAGAGGCTGAATACTGCACTGAGTCAATGCGGTCTTAGCCTCTCTGGTCTCAACACTCTGTCTGATTTTGGATTTTTTTTTTTTTTTTCCAAAATCAGACTTGACACCAGAGAGGCTGAATACCGCACAGAGTCAATGCGGTCTTAGCCTCTCTGGTGTCAACACTCTGTCTGATTTTGGATTTTTTTTTTTTTTTTTTTCAAAATCAGACTTGACACCAGAGAGGCTGAATACCGCACTGAGTCAAGGCGGTCTTAGCCTCTCTGGTGTCAACACTCTGTCTGATTTTGGATTTTTTTTTTTTTTTCCAAAATCAGACTTGACACCAGAGAGGCTGAATACTGCACTGAGTCAATGCGGTCTTAGCCTCTCTGGTCTCAACACTCTGTCTGATTTTGGATTTATTTTTTTTCCAAAATCAGACTTGACACCAGAGAGGCTGAATACGGCACTGAGTCAATGCGGTCTTAGCCTCTCTGGTGTCAACACTCTGTCTGATTTTGGATTTTTTTTTTTTTTTTTTCCAAAATCAGACTTGACACCAGAGAGGCTGAATACCGCACTGAGTCAATGCGGTCTTAGCCTCTCTGGTGTCAACACTCTGTCTGATTTTGGATTTTTTTTTTTTTTTTCTTCAAAATCAGACTTGACACCAGAGAGGCTGAATACCGCACTGAGTCAATGCGGTCTTAGCCTCTCTGGTCTCAACACTCGGTCTGATTTTGGATTTTTTTTTTTTTTTTTTCCAAAATCAGACTTGACACCAGAGAGGCTGAATACCGCACTGAGTCAATGCGGTCTTAGCCTCTCTGGTGTCAACACTCTGTCTGATTTTGGATTTTTTTTTTTTTTTTTCCAAAATCAGACTTGACACCAGGGAGGCTGAATACCGCTCTGAGTCAATGCGGTCTTAGCCTCTCTGGTCTCAACACTCTCTCTGATTTTGGATTTTTTTTTTTTTTTTTCAAAAATCAGACTTGACACCAGAGAGGCTGAATACCGCACTGAGTCAATGCGGTCTTAGCCTCTCTGGTGTCAACACTCTGTCTGATTTTGGATTTTTTTTTTTTTTTTTCCAAAATCAGACTTGACACCAGAGAGGCTGAATACCGCTCTGAGTCAATGCGGTCTTAGCCTCTCTGGTCTCAACACTCTCTCTGATTTTGGATTTTTTTTTTTTTTTTTCAAAAATCAGACTTGACACCAGAGAGGCTGAATACCGCACAGAGTCAATGCGGTCTTAGCCTCTCTGGTGTCAACACTCTGTCTGATTTTGGATTTTTTTTTTTTTTTTTCCAAAATCAGACTTGACACCAGAGAGGCTGAATACCGCACTGAGTCAATGTGGTCTTAGCCTCTCTGGTGTCAACACTCTGTCTGATTTTGGATTTTTTTTTTTTTTTTTCCAAAATCAGACTTGACACCAGAGAGGCTGAATACTGCACTGAGTCAATGCAGTCTTAGCCTCTCTGGTCTCAACACTCTGTCTGATTTTGGATTTTTTTTTTTTTTTTTCCAAAATCAGACTTGACACCAGAGAGGCTGAATACCGCACTGAGTCAATGCGGTCTTAGCCTCTCTGGTGTCAACACTCTGTCTGATTTTGGATTTTTTTTTTTTTTTTTCCAAAATCAGACTTGACACCAGAGAGGCTGAATACCGCACTGAGTCAATGCGGTCTTAGCCTCTCTGGTGTCAACACTCTGTCTGATTTTGGAATTTTTTTTTTTTTTCTAAAGTCAGACTTGACACCAGAGAGGCTGAATACCGCACTGAGTCAATGCGGTCTTAGGCTCTCTGGTCTCAACACTCTGTCTGATTTTAGATTTTTTTTTTTTTTTTCCAAAATCAGACTTGACACCAGAGAGGCTGAATACCGCACTGAGTCAATGCGGTCTTAGCCTCTCTGCTGTCAACACTCTGTCTGATTTTGGATTTTTTTTTTTTTTTTTCCAAAATCAGACTTGACACCAGAGAGGCTGAATACCGCACTGAGTCAATGCGGTCTTAGCCTCTCTGGTGTCAACACTCTGTCTGATTTTGGATTTTTTTTTTTTTTTTTCCAAAATCAGACTTGACACCAGAGAGGCTGAATACCGCACTGAGTCAATGCGGTCTTAGCCTCTCTGGTCTCAACACTCTGTCTGATTTTGGATTTTTTTTTTTTTTTTCCAAAATCAGACTTGACACCAGAGAGGCTGAATACCGCACTGAGTCAATGCGGTCTTAGCCTCTCTGGTGTCAACACTCTGTCTGATTTTGGATTTTTTTTTTTTTTTTCCAAAATCAGACTTGACACCAGAGAGGCTGAATACCGCACTGAGTCAATGCGGTCTTAGCCTCTCTGGTCTCAACACTCTGTCTGATTTTGGATTTTTTTTTTTTTTTCCAAAATCAGACTTGACACCAGAGAGGCTGAATACCGCACTGAGTCAATGCGGTCTTAGCCTCTCTGGTCTCAACACTCTGTCTGATTTTGGATTTTTTTTTTTTTTTTCCAAAATCAGACTTGACACCAGAGAGGCTGAATACCGAACTGAGTCAATGCGGTCTTAGCCTCTCTGGTGTCAACACTCTGTCTGATTTTGGATTTTTTTTTTTTTTTTTCCAAAATCAGACTTGACACCAGAGAGGCTGAATACCGCACTGAGTCAATGCGGTCTTAGGCTCTCTGGTCTCAACACTCTGTCTGATTTTAGATTTTTTTTTTTTTTTTCCAAAATCAGACTTGACACCAGAGAGGCTGAATACCGCACTGAGTCAATGCGGTCTTAGCCTCTCTGGTGTCAACACTCTGTCTGATTTTGGATTTTTTTTTTTTTTTTCCAAAATCAGACTTGACACCAGGGAGGCTGAATACCGCTCTGAGTCAATGCGGTCTTAGCCTCTCTGGTCTCAACACTCTCTCTGATTTTGGATTTTTTTTTTTTTTTTTCAAAAATCAGACTTGACACCAGAGAGGCTGAATACCGCACTGAGTCAATGCGGTCTTAGCCTCTCTGGTGTCAACACTCTGTCTGATTTTGGATTTTTTTTTTTTTTTTTTCAAAATCAGACTTGACACCAGAGAGGCTGAATACCGCTCTGAGTCAATGCGGTCTTAGCCTCTCTGGTCTCAACACTCTCTCTGATTTTGGATTTTTTTTTTTTTTTTTCAAAAATCAGACTTGACACCAGAGAGGCTGAATACTGCACTGAGTCAATGCAGTCTTAGCCTCTCTGGTCTCAACACTCTGTCTGATTTTGGATTTTTTTTTTTTTTTTTTTCAAAATCAGACTTGACACCAGAGAGGCTGAATACCGCACTGAGTCAATGCGGTCTTAGCCTCTCTGGTGTCAACACTGTCTGATTTTGGATTTTTTTTTTTTTTTTTCCAAAATCAGACTTGACACCAGAGAGGCTGAATACTGCACTGAGTCAATGCGGTCTTAGCCTCTCTGGTCTCAACACTCTGTCTGATTTTGGATTTTTTTTTTTTTTTTCCAAAATCAGACTTGACACCAGAGAGGCTGAATACCGCACAGAGTCAATGCGGTCTTAGCCTCTCTGGTGTCAACACTCTGTCTGATTTTGGATTTTTTTTTTTTTTTTTTTCAAAATCAGACTTGACACCAGAGAGGCTGAATACCGCACTGAGTCAAGGCGGTCTTAGCCTCTCTGGTGTCAACACTCTGTCTGATTTTGGATTTTTTTTTTTTTTTCCAAAATCAGACTTGACACCAGAGAGGCTGAATACTGCACTGAGTCAATGCGGTCTTAGCCTCTCTGGTCTCAACACTCTGTCTGATTTTGGATTTATTTTTTTTCCAAAATCAGACTTGACACCAGAGAGGCTGAATACGGCACTGAGTCAATGCGGTCTTAGCCTCTCTGGTGTCAACACTCTGTCTGATTTTGGATTTTTTTTTTTTTTTTTCCAAAATCAGACTTGACACCAGAGAGGCTGAATACCGCACTGAGTCAATGCGGTCTTAGCCTCTCTGGTGTCAACACTCTGTCTGATTTTGGATTTTTTTTTTTTTTTTCTTCAAAATCAGACTTGACACCAGAGAGGCTGAATACCGCACTGAGTCAATGCGGTCTTAGCCTCTCTGGTCTCAACACTCGGTCTGATTTTGGATTTTTTTTTTTTTTTTTTCCAAAATCAGACTTGACACCAGAGAGGCTGAATACCGCACTGAGTCAATGCGGTCTTAGCCTCTCTGGTGTCAACACTCTGTCTGATTTTGGATTTTTTTTTTTTTTTTCCAAAATCAGACTTGACACCAGGGAGGCTGAATACCGCTCTGAGTCAATGCGGTCTTAGCCTCTCTGGTCTCAACACTCTCTCTGATTTTGGATTTTTTTTTTTTTTTTTCAAAAATCAGACTTGACACCAGAGAGGCTGAATACCGCACTGAGTCAATGCGGTCTTAGCCTCTCTGGTGTCAACACTCTGTCTGATTTTGGATTTTTTTTTTTTTTTTTCCAAAATCAGACTTGACACCAGAGAGGCTGAATACCGCTCTGAGTCAATGCGGTCTTAGCCTCTCTGGTCTCAACACTCTCTCTGATTTTGGATTTTTTTTTTTTTTTTTCAAAAATCAGACTTGACACCAGAGAGGCTGAATACCGCACAGAGTCAATGCGGTCTTAGCCTCTCTGGTGTCAACACTCTGTCTGATTTTGGATTTTTTTTTTTTTTTTTCCAAAATCAGACTTGACACCAGAGAGGCTGAATACCGCACTGAGTCAATGTGGTCTTAGCCTCTCTGGTGTCAACACTCTGTCTGATTTTGGATTTTTTTTTTTTTTTTTCCAAAATCAGACTTGACACCAGAGAGGCTGAATACTGCACTGAGTCAATGCAGTCTTAGCCTCTCTGGTCTCAACACTCTGTCTGATTTTGGATTTTTTTTTTTTTTTTCCAAAATCAGACTTGACACCAGAGAGGCTGAATACCGCACTGAGTCAATGCGGTCTTAGCCTCTCTGGTGTCAACACTCTGTCTGATTTTGGATTTTTTTTTTTTTTTTTCCAAAATCAGACTTGACACCAGAGAGGCTGAATACCGCACTGAGTCAATGCGGTCTTAGCCTCTCTGGTGTCAACACTCTGTCTGATTTTGGAATTTTTTTTTTTTTTCTAAAGTCAGACTTGACACCAGAGAGGCTGAATACCGCACTGAGTCAATGCGGTCTTAGCCTCTCTGGTGTCAACACTCTGTCTGATTTTGGATTTTTTTTTTTTTTTTCCCAAAATCAGACTTGACACCAGAGAGGCTGAATACCGCACTGAGTCAATGCGGTCTTAGCCTCTCTGGTGTCAACACTCTGTCTGATTTTGGATTTTTTTTTTTTTTTTCCAAAATCAGACTTGACACCAGAGAGGCTGAATACCGCACTGAGTCAATGCGGTCTTAGCCTCTCTGGTCTCAACACTCTGTCTGATTTTGGATTTTTTTTTTTTTTTCCAAAATCAGACTTGACACCAGAGAGGCTGAATACCGCACTGAGTCAATGCGGTCTTAGCCTCTCTGGTCTCAACACTCTGTCTGATTTTGGATTTTTTTTTTTTTTTTCCAAAATCAGACTTGACACCAGAGAGGCTGAATACCGCACTGAGTCAATGCGGTCTTAGCCTCTCTGGTGTCAACACTCTGTCTGATTTTGGATTTTTTTTTTTTTTTTTTCAAAATCAGACTTGACACCAGAGAGGCTGAATACCGCACTGAGTCAATGCGGTCTTAGCCTCTCTGGTGTCAACACTCTGTCTGATTTTGGATTTTTTTTTTTTTTTCCAAAATCAGACTTGACACCAGAGAGGCTGAATACCGCACTGAGTCAATGCGGTCTTAGCCTCTCTGGTCTCAACACTCTGTCTGATTTTGGATTTATTTTTTTTCCAAAATCAGACTTGACACCAGAGAGGCTGAATACCGCACTGAGTCAATGCGTTCTTAGCCTCTCTGGTGTCAACACTCTGTCTGATTTTGGATTTTTTTTTTTTTTTTTTTTTTTAAATCAGACTTGACACCAGAGAGGCTGAATACCGCACTGAGTCAATGTGGTCTTAGCCTCTCTGGTGTCAACACTCTGTCTGATTTTGGATTTTTTTTTTTTTTTTTTCAAAATCAGACTTGACACCAGAGAGGCTGAATACCGCACTGAGTCAATGCGGTCTTAGCCTCTCTGGTCTCAACACTGTCTGATTTTGGATTTTTTTTTTTTTTTTTTCCAAAATCAGACTTGACACCAGAGAGGCTGAATACCGCACTGAGTCAATGCGGTCTTAGCCTCTCTGGTCTCAACACTCTGTCTGATTTTGGATTTTTTTTTTTTTTTTTTTCAAAATCAGACTTGACACCAGAGAGGCTGAATACCGCACTGAGTCAATGCGGTCTTAGCCTCTCTGGTGTCAACACTGTCTGATTTTGGATTTTTTTTTTTTTTTTTCCAAAATCAGACTTGACACCAGAGAGGCTGAATACTGCACTGAGTCAATGCGGTCTTAGCCTCTCTGGTCTCAACACTCTGTCTGATTTTGGATTTTTTTTTTTTTTTTCCAAAATCAGACTTGACACCAGAGAGGCTGAATACCGCACTGAGTCAATGCGGTCTTAGCCTCTCTGGTGTCAACACTCTGTCTGATTTTGGATTTTTTTTTTTTTTTTTCCAAAATCAGACTTGACACCAGAGAGGCTGAATACTGCACTGAGTCAATGCGGTCTTAGCCTCTCTGGTGTCAACACTCTGTCTGATTTTGGATTTTTTTTTTTTTTTTCTAAAATCAGACTTGACACCAGAGAGGCTGAATACCGCACTGAGTCAATGCGGTCTTAGCCTCTCTGGTCTCAACACTCGGTCTGATTTTGGATTTTTTTTTTTTTTTTTTCCAAAATCAGACTTGACACCAGAGAGGCTGAATACCGCACTGAGTCAATGCGGTCTTAGCCTCTCTGGTGTCAACACTCTGTCTGATTTTGGATTTTTTTTTTTTTTTTTTCCAAAATCAGACTTGACACCAGAGAGGCTGAATACCGCACTGAGTCAATGCGGTCTTAGCCTCTCTGGTCTCAACACTCGGTCTGATTTTGGATTTTTTTTTTTTTTTTTTCCAAAATCAGACTTGACACCAGAGAGGCTGAATACTGCACTGAGTCAATGCGGTCTTAGCCTCTCTGGTCTCAACACTCTGTCTGATTTTGGATTTTTTTTTTTTTTTTCCAAAATCAGACTTGACACCAGAGAGGCTGAATACTGCACTGAGTCAATGCGGTCTTAGCCTCTCTGGTCTCAACACTCTGTCTGATTTTGGATTTTTTTTTTTTTTTTTCCAAAATCAGACTTGACACCAGAGAGGCTGAATACCGCACTGAGTCAATGCGGTCTTAGCCTCTCTGGTGTCAACACTCTGTCTGATTTTGGATTTTTTTTTTTTTTCTCCAAAATCAGACTTGACACCAGGGAGGCTGAATACCGCTCTGAGTCAATGCGGTCTTAGCCTCTCTGGTCTCAACACTCTCTCTGATTTTGGATTTTTTTTTTTTTTTTTCAAAAATCAGACTTGACACCAGAGAGGCTGAATACCGCACTGAGTCAATGCGGTCTTAGCCTCTCTGGTGTCAACACTCTGTCTGATTTTGGATTTTTTTTTTTTTTTTTCCAAAATCAGACTTGACACCAGAGAGGCTGAATACCGCTCTGAGTCAATGCGGTCTTAGCCTCTCTGGTCTCAACACTCTGTCTGATTTTGGATTTTTTTTTTTTTTTTTCAAAAATCAGACTTGACACCAGAGAGGCTGAATACCGCACAGAGTCAATGCGGTCTTAGCCTCTCTGGTGTCAACACTCTGTCTGATTTTGGATTTTTTTTTTTTTTTTTCCAAAATCAGACTTGACACCAGAGAGGCTGAATACCGCACTGAGTCAATGCGGTCTTAGCCTCTCTGGTGTCAACACTCTGTCTGATTTTGGATTTTTTTTTTTTTTTTTCCAAAATCAGACTTGACACCAGAGAGGCTGAATACCGCTCTGAGTCAATGCGGTCTTAGCCTCTCTGGTCTCAACACTCTGTCTGATTTTGGATTTTTTTTTTTTTTTTTCAAAAATCAGACTTGACACCAGAGAGGCTGAATACCGCACAGAGTCAATGCGGTCTTAGCCTCTCTGGTGTCAACACTCTGTCTGATTTTGGATTTTTTTTTTTTTTTTTCCAAAATCAGACTTGACACCAGAGAGGCTGAATACCGCACTGAGTCAATGCGGTCTTAGCCTCTCTGGTCTCAACACTCTGTCTGATTTTGGATTTTTTTTTTTTTTTTTCCAAAATCAGACTTGACACCAGAGAGGCTGAATACCGCACTGAGTCAATGCGGTCTTAGCCTCTCTGGTCTCAACACTCTGTCTGATTTTGGATTTTTTTTTTTTTTTTCCAAAATCAGACTTGACACCAGAGAGGCTGAATACCGCACTGAGTCAATGCGGTCTTAGCCTCTCTGGTGTCAACACTCTGTCTGATTTTGGATTTTTTTTTTTTTTTTTTCAAAATCAGACTTGACACCAGAGAGGCTGAATACCGCACTGAGTCAAGGCGGTCTTAGCCTCTCTGGTGTCAACACTCTGTCTGATTTTTGATTTTTTTTTTTTTTTCCAAAATCAGACTTGACACCAGAGAGGCTGAATACCGCACTGAGTCAATGCGGTCTTAGCCTCTCTGGTCTCAACACTCTGTCTGATTTTGGATTTATTTTTTTTCCAAAATCAGACTTGACACCAGAGAGGCTGTATACCGCACTGAGTCAATGCAGTCTTAGCCTCTCTGGTGTCAACACTCTGTCTGATTTTGGATTTTTTTTTTTTTTTTTCCAAAATCAGACTTGACACCAGAGAGGCTGAATACCGCACTGAGTCAATGCGGTCTTAGCCTCTCTGGTGTCAACACTCTGTCTGATTTTGGATTTTTTTTTTTTTTTTCTTCAAAATCAGACTTGACACCAGAGAGGCTGAATACCGCACTGAGTCAATGCGGTCTTAGCCTCTCTGGTCTCAACACTCGGTCTGATTTTGGATTTTTTTTTTTTTTTTTTCCAAAATCAGACTTGACACCAGAGAGGCTGAATACCGCACTGAGTCAATGCGGTCTTAGCCTCTCTGGTGTCAACACTCTGTCTGATTTTGGATTTTTTTTTTTTTTTTCCAAAATCAGACTTGACACCAGGGAGGCTGAATACCGCTCTGAGTCAATGCGGTCTTAGCCTCTCTGGTCTCAACACTCTCTCTGATTTTGGATTTTTTTTTTTTTTTTTCAAAAATCAGACTTGACACCAGAGAGGCTGAATACCGCACTGAGTCAATGCGGTCTTAGCCTCTCTGGTGTCAACACTCTGTCTGATTTTGGATTTTTTTTTTTTTTTTTCCAAAATCAGACTTGACACCAGAGAGGCTGAATACCGCTCTGAGTCAATGCGGTCTTAGCCTCTCTGGTCTCAACACTCTCTCTGATTTTGGATTTTTTTTTTTTTTTTTCAAAAATCAGACTTGACACCAGAGAGGCTGAATACCGCACAGAGTCAATGCGGTCTTAGCCTCTCTGGTGTCAACACTCTGTCTGATTTTGGATTTTTTTTTTTTTTTTTCCAAAATCAGACTTGACACCAGAGAGGCTGAATACCGCACTGAGTCAATGTGGTCTTAGCCTCTCTGGTGTCAACACTCTGTCTGATTTTGGATTTTTTTTTTTTTTTTTCCAAAATCAGACTTGACACCAGAGAGGCTGAATACTGCACTGAATCAATGCAGTCTTAGCCTCTCTGGTCTCAACACTCTGTCTGATTTTGGATTATTTTTTTTTTTTTTTTCAAAATCAGACTTGACACCAGAGAGGCTGAATACCGCACTGAGTCAATGCGGTCTTTAGCCTCTCTGGTGTCAACACTGTCTGATTTTGGATTTTTTTTTTTTTTTTTCCAAAATCAGACTTGACACCAGAGAGGCTGAATACTGCACTGAGTCAATGCGGTCTTAGCCTCTCTGGTCTCAACACTCTGTCTGATTTTGGATTTTTTTTTTTTTTTTCCAAAATCAGACTTGACACCAGAGAGGCTGAATACCGCACAGAGTCAATGCGGTCTTAGCCTCTCTGGTGTCAACACTCTGTCTGATTTTGGATTTTTTTTTTTTTTTTTTCAAAATCAGACTTGACACCAGAGAGGCTGAATACCGCACTGAGTCAATGCGGTCTTAGCCTCTCTGGTCTCAACACTCGGTCTGATTTTGGATTTTTTTTTTTTTTTTTTCCAAAATCAGACTTGACACCAGAGAGGCTGAATACCGCACTGAGTCAATGCGGTCTTAGCCTCTCTGGTGTCAACACTCTGTCTGATTTTTGATTTTTGATTTTTTTTTTTTTCCAAAATCAGACTTGACACCAGAGAGGCTGAATACTGCACTGAGTCAATGCGGTCTTAGCCTCTCTGGTCTCAACACTCTGTCTGATTTTGGATTTTTTTTTTTTTTTTCCAAAATCAGACTTGACACCAGAGAGGCTGAATACTGCACTGAGTCAATGCGGTCTTAGCCTCTCTGGTCTCAACACTCTGTCTGATTTTGGATTTTTTTTTTTTTTTTTCCAAAATCAGACTTGACACCAGAGAGGCTGAATACCGCACTGAGTCAATGCGGTCTTAGCCTCTCTGGTGTCAACACTCTGTCTGACTTTGGATTTTTTTTTTTTTTTCCAAAATCAGACTTGACACCAGGGAGGCTGAATACTGCACTGAGTCAATGCGGTCTTAGCCTCTCTGGTCTCAACACTCTGTCTGATTTTGGATTTTTTTTTTTTTTTTTCCAAAATCAGACTTGACACCAGAGAGGCTGAATACCGCACTGAGTCAATGCGGTCTTAGCCTCTCTGGTGTCAACACTCTGTCTGACTTTGGATTTTTTTTTTTTTTTCCAAAATCAGACTTGACACAAGGGAGGCTGAATACCGCTCTGAGTCAATGCGGTCTTAGCCTCTCTGGTCTCAACACTCTCTCTGATTTTGGATTTTTTTTTTTTTTTTTCAAAAATCAGACTTGACACCAGAGAGGCTGAATACCGCACTGAGTCAATGCGGTCTTAGCCTCTCTGGTGTCAACACTCTGTCTGATTTTGGATTTTTTTTTTTTTTTTTTCCAAAATCAGACTTGACACCAGAGAGGCTGAATACCGCTCTGAGTCAATGCGGTCTTAGCCTCTCTGGTCTCAACACTCTCTCTGATTTTGGATTTTTTTTTTTTTTTTTCAAAAATCAGACTTGACACCAGAGAGGCTGAATACCGCACAGAGTCAATGCGGTCTTAGCCTCTCTGGTGTCAACACTCTGTCTGATTTTGGATTTTTTTTTTTTTTTTTCCAAAATCAGACTTGACACCAGAGAGGCTGAATACTGCACTGAGTCAATGCAGTCTTAGCCTCTCTGGTCTCAACACTCTGTCTGATTTTGGATTTTTTTTTTTTTTTTTTTCAAAATCAGACTTGACACCAGAGAGGCTGAATACCGCACTGAGTCAATGCGGTCTTAGCCTCTCTGGTGTCAACACTGTCTGATTTTGGATTTTTTTTTTTTTTTTTCCAAAATCAGACTTGACACCAGAGAGGCTGAATACTGCACTGAGTCAATGCGGTCTTAGCCTCTCTGGTCTCAACACTCTGTCTGATTTTGGATTTTTTTTTTTTTTTTTCCAAAATCAGACTTGACACCAGAGAGGCTGAATACCGCACAGAGTCAATGCGGTCTTAGCCTCTCTGGTGTCAACACTCTGTCTGATTTTGGATTTTTTTTTTTTTTTTTTTCAAAATCAGACTTGACACCAGAGAGGCTGAATACCGCACTGAGTCAAGGCGGTCTTAGCCTCTCTGGTGTCAACACTCTGTCTGATTTTGGATTTTTTTTTTTTTTTTCCAAAATCAGACTTGACACCAGAGAGGCTGAATACTGCACTGCAATGCGGTCTTAGCCTCTCTGGTCTCAACACTCTGTCTGATTTTGGATTTATTTTTTTTTCCAAAATCAGACTTGACACCAGAGAGGCTGAATACCGCACTGAGTCAATGCGGTCTTAGCCTCTCTGGTGTCAACACTCTGTCTGATTTTGGATTTTTTTTTTTTTTTTTTCCAAAATCAGACTTGACACCAGAGAGGCTGAATACCGCACTGAGTCAATGCGGTCTTAGCCTCTCTGGTGTCAACACTCTGTCTGATTTTGGATTTTTTTTTTTTTTTTCTTCAAAATCAGACTTGACACCAGAGAGGCTGAATACCGCACTGAGTCAATGCGGTCTTAGCCTCTCTGGTCTCAACACTCGGTCTGATTTTGGATTTTTTTTTTTTTTTTTTCCAAAATCAGACTTGACACCAGAGAGGCTGAATACCGCACTGAGTCAATGCGGTCTTAGCCTCTCTGGTGTCAACACTCTGTCTGATTTTGGATTTTTTTTTTTTTTTTTCCAAAATCAGACTTGACACCAGGGAGGCTGAATACCGCTCTGAGTCAATGCGGTCTTAGCCTCTCTGGTCTCAACACTCTCTCTGATTTTGGATTTTTTTTTTTTTTTTTCAAAAATCAGACTTGACACCAGAGAGGCTGAATACCGCACTGAGTCAATGCGGTCTTAGCCTCTCTGGTGTCAACACTCTGTCTGATTTTGGATTTTTTTTTTTTTTTTTCCAAAATCAGACTTGACACCAGAGAGGCTGAATACCGCTCTGAGTCAATGCGGTCTTAGCCTCTCTGGTCTCAACACTCTCTCTGATTTTGGATTTTTTTTTTTTTTTTTTCAAAAATCAGACTTGACACCAGAGAGGCTGAATACCGCACAGAGTCAATGCGGTCTTAGCCTCTCTGGTGTCAACACTCTGTCTGATTTTGGATTTTTTTTTTTTTTTTTCCAAAATCAGACTTGACACCAGAGAGGCTGAATACCGCACTGAGTCAATGTGGTCTTAGCCTCTCTGGTGTCAACACTCTGTCTGATTTTGGATTTTTTTTTTTTTTTTTCCAAAATCAGACTTGACACCAGAGAGGCTGAATACTGCACTGAGTCAATGCAGTCTTAGCCTCTCTGGTCTCAACACTCTGTCTGATTTTGGATTTTTTTTTTTTTTTTCCAAAATCAGACTTGACACCAGAGAGGCTGAATACCGCACTGAGTCAATGCGGTCTTAGCCTCTCTGGTGTCAACACTCTGTCTGATTTTGGATTTATTTTTTTTTTTTTCCAAAATCAGACTTGACACCAGAGAGGCTGAATACCGCACTGAGTCAATGCGGTCTTAGCCTCTCTGGTGTCAACACTCTGTCTGATTTTGGATTTTTTTTTTTTTTTCTAAAATCAGACTTGACACCAGAGAGGCTGAATACCGCACTGAGTCAATGCGGTCTTAGCCTCTCTGGTGTCAACACTCTGTCTGATTTTGGATTTTTTTTTTTTTTTTCCCAAAATCAGACTTGACACCAGAGAGGCTGAATACCGCACTGAGTCAATGCGGTCTTAGCCTCTCTGGTGTCAACACTCTGTCTGATTTTGGATTTTTTTTTTTTTTTTCCAAAATCAGACTTGACACCAGAGAGGCTGAATACCGCACTGAGTCAATGCGGTCTTAGCCTCTCTGGTCTCAACACTCTGTCTGATTTTGGATTTTTTTTTTTTTTTCCAAAATCAGACTTGACACCAGAGAGGCTGAATACCGCACTGAGTCAATGCGGTCTTAGCCTCTCTGGTCTCAACACTCTGTCTGATTTTGGATTTTTTTTTTTTTTTTCCAAAATCAGACTTGACACCAGAGAGGCTGAATACCGCACTGAGTCAATGCGGTCTTAGCCTCTCTGGTGTCAACACTCTGTCTGATTTTGGATTTTTTTTTTTTTTTTTTCAAAATCAGACTTGACACCAGAGAGGCTGAATACCGCACTGAGTCAATGCGGTCTTAGCCTCTCTGGTGTCAACACTCTGTCTGATTTTGGATTTTTTTTTTTTTTTTCCAAAATCAGACTTGACACCAGAGAGGCTGAATACCGCACTGAGTCAATGCGGTCTTAGCCTCTCTGGTCTCAACACTCTGTCTGATTTTGGATTTATTTTTTTTCCAAAATCAGACTTGACACCAGAGAGGCTGAATACCGCACTGAGTCAATGCGTTCTTAGCCTCTCTGGTGTCAACACTCTGTCTGATTTTGGATTTTTTTTTTTTTTTTTTTTTTTAAATCAGACTTGACACCAGAGAGGCTGAATACCGCACTGAGTCAATGTGGTCTTAGCCTCTCTGGTGTCAACACTCTGTCTGATTTTGGATTTTTTTTTTTTTTTTTTCAAAATCAGACTTGACACCAGAGAGGCTGAATACCGCACTGAGTCAATGCGGTCTTAGCCTCTCTGGTCTCAACACTGTCTGATTTTGGATTTTTTTTTTTTTTTTTTCCAAAATCAGACTTGACACCAGAGAGGCTGAATACCGCACTGAGTCAATGCGGTCTTAGCCTCTCTGGTCTCAACACTCTGTCTGATTTTGGATTTTTTTTTTTTTTTTTTTCAAAATCAGACTTGACACCAGAGAGGCTGAATACCGCACTGAGTCAATGCGGTCTTAGCCTCTCTGGTGTCAACACTGTCTGATTTTGGATTTTTTTTTTTTTTTTTCCAAAATCAGACTTGACACCAGAGAGGCTGAATACTGCACTGAGTCAATGCGGTCTTAGCCTCTCTGGTCTCAACACTCTGTCTGATTTTGGATTTTTTTTTTTTTTTTCCAAAATCAGACTTGACACCAGAGAGGCTGAATACCGCACTGAGTCAATGCGGTCTTAGCCTCTCTGGTGTCAACACTCTGTCTGATTTTGGATTTTTTTTTTTTTCCTAAAATCAGACTTGACACCAGAGAGGCTGAATACCGCACTGAGTCAATGCGGTCTTAGCCTCTCTGGTGTCAACACTCTGTCTGATTTTGGATTTTTTTTTTTTTTTTCCCAAAATCAGACTTGACACCAGAGAGGCTGAATACCGCACTGAGTCAATGCGGTCTTAGCCTCTCTGGTGTCAACACTCTGTCTGATTTTGGATTTTTTTTTTTTTTTTCAAAAATCAGACTTGACACCAGAGAGGCTGAATACCGCACTGAGTCAATGCGGTCTTAGCCTCTCTGGTCTCAACACTCTGTCTGATTTTGGATTTTTTTTTTTTTTTTCCAAAATCAGACTTGACACCAGAGAGGCTGAATACCGCACTGAGTCAATGCGGTCTTAGCCTCTCTGGTGTCAACACTCTGTCTGATTTTGGATTTTTTTTTTTTTTTTTTCAAAATCAGACTTGACACCAGAGAGGCTGAATACCGCACTGAGTCAATGCGGTCTTAGCCTCTCTGGTGTCAACACTCTGTCTGATTTTGGATTTTTTTTTTTTTTTCCAAAATCAGACTTGACACCAGAGAGGCTGAATACCGCACTGAGTCAATGCGGTCTTAGCCTCTCTGGTCTCAACACTCTGTCTGATTTTGGATTTATTTTTTTTCCAAAATCAGACTTGACACCAGAGAGGCTGAATACCGCACTGAGTCAATGCGGTCTTAGCCTCTCTGGTGTCAACACTCTGTCTGATTTTGGATTTTTTTTTTTTTTTTTTTTTTTAAATCAGACTTGACACCAGAGAGGCTGAATACCGCACTGAGTCAATGCGGTCTTAGCCTCTCTGGTGTCAACACTCTGTCTGATTTTGGATTTTTTTTTTTTTTTCCAAAATCAGACTTGACACCAGAGAGGCTGAATACCGCACTGAGTCAATGCGGTCTTAGCCTCTCTGGTGTCAACACTCTGTCTGATTTTGGATTTTTTTTTTTTTTTTTTTCAAAATCAGACTTGACACCAGAGAGGCTGAATACCGCACTGAGTCAATGCGGTCCTCTCTGGTCTCAACACTCGGTCTGATTTTGGATTTTTTTTTTTTTTTTTTCCAAAATCAGACTTGACACCAGAGAGGCTGAATACCGCACTAAGTCAATGCGGTCTTAGCCTCTCTGGTCTCAACACTCTGTCTGATTTTGGATTTTTTTTTTTTTTTTTCCAAAATCAGACTTGACACCAGAGAGGCTGAATACCGCACTGAGTCAATGCGGTCTTAGCCTCTCTGGTGTCAACACTCTGTCTGATTTTGGATTTTTTTTTTTTTTTTCCAAAATCAGACTTGACACCAGGGAGGCTGAATACCGCTCTGAGTCAATGCGGTCTTAGCCTCTCTGGTCTCAACACTCTCTCTGATTTTGGATTTTTTTTTTTTTTTTTCAAAAATCAGACTTGACACCAGAGAGGCTGAATACCGCACTGAGTCAATGCGGTCTTAGCCTCTCTGGTGTCAACACTCTGTCTGATTTTGGATTTTTTTTTTTTTTTTTCCAAAATCAGACTTGACACCAGAGAGGCTGAATACCGCTCTGAGTCAATGCGGTCTTAGCCTCTCTGGTCTCAACACTCTGTCTGATTTTGGATTTTTTTTTTTTTTTTTCAAAAATCAGACTTGACACCAGAGAGGCTGAATACCGCACAGAGTCAATGCGGTCTTAGCCTCTCTGGTGTCAACACTCTGTCTGATTTTGGATTTTTTTTTTTTTTTTTCCAAAATCAGACTTGACACCAGAGAGGCTGAATACCGCACTGAGTCAATGCGGTCTTAGCCTCTCTGGTGTCAACACTCTGTCTGATTTTGGATTTTTTTTTTTTTTTTCCAAAATCAGACTTGACACCAGAGAGGCTGAATACCGCACTGAGTCAATGCGGTCTTAGCCTCTCTGGTCTCAACACTCTGTCTGATTTTGGATTTTTTTTTTTTTTTTTCCAAAATCAGACTTGACACCAGAGAGGCTGAATACCGCACTGAGTCAATGCGGTCTTAGCCTCTCTGGTCTCAACACTCTGTCTGATTTTGGATTTTTTTTTTTTTTTTCCAAAATCAGACTTGACACCAGAGAGGCTGAATACCGCACTGAGTCAATGCGGTCTTAGCCTCTCTGGTGTCAACACTCTGTCTGATTTTGGATTTTTTTTTTTTTTTTTTTCAAAATCAGACTTGACACCAGAGAGGCTGAATACCGCACTGAGTCAAGGCGGTCTTAGCCTCTCTGGTCTCAACACTCTGTCTGATTTTGGATTTTTTTTTTTTTTTTCCAAAATCAGACTTGACACCAGAGAGGCTGAATACCGCACTGAGTCAATGCGGTCTTAGCCTCTCTGGTGTCAACACTCTGTCTGATTTTGGATTTTTTTTTTTTTTTTTTTCAAAATCAGACTTGACACCAGAGAGGCTGAATACCGCACTGAGTCAAGGCGGTCTTAGCCTCTCTGGTGTCAACACTCTGTCTGATTTTTGATTTTTTTTTTTTTTTTCCAAAATCAGACTTGACACCAGAGAGGCTGAATACCGCTCTGAGTCAATGCGGTCTTAGCCTCTCTGGTCTCAACACTCTCTCTGATTTTGGATTTTTTTTTTTTTTTTTCAAAAATCAGACTTGACACCAGAGAGGCTGAATACCGCACAGAGTCAATGCGGTCTTAGCCTCTCTGGTGTCAACACTCTGTCTGATTTTGGATTTTTTTTTTTTTTTTTCCAAAATCAGACTTGACACCAGAGAGGCTGAATACCGCACTGAGTCAATGTGGTCTTAGCCTCTCTGGTGTCAACACTCTGTCTGATTTTGGATTTTTTTTTTTTTTTTTTCCAAAATCAGACTTGACACCAGAGAGGCTGAATACTGCACTGAGTCAATGCAGTCTTAGCCTCTCTGGTCTCAACACTCTGTCTGATTTTGGATTTTTTTTTTTTTTTTTCCAAAATCAGACTTGACACCAGAGAGGCTGAATACCGCACTGAGTCAATGCGGTCTTAGCCTCTCTGGTGTCAACACTCTGTCTGATTTTGGATTTTTTTTTTTTTTTTTCCAAAATCAGACTTGACACCAGAGAGGCTGAATACCGCACTGAGTCAATGCGGTCTTAGCCTCTCTGGTGTCAACACTCTGTCTGATTTTGGATTTTTTTTTTTTTTTCTAAAATCAGACTTGACACCAGAGAGGCTGAATACCGCACTGAGTCAATGCGGTCTTAGCCTCTCTGGTGTCAACACTCTGTCTGATTTTGGATTTTTTTTTTTTTTTTCCCAAAATCAGACTTGACACCAGAGAGGCTGAATACCGCACTGAGTCAATGCGGTCTTAGCCTCTCTGGTGTCAACACTCTGTCTGATTTTGGATTTTTTTTTTTTTTTTCCAAAATCAGACTTGACACCAGAGAGGCTGAATACCGCACTGAGTCAATGCGGTCTTAGCCTCTCTGGTCTCAACACTCTGTCTGATTTTGGATTTTTTTTTTTTTTTCCAAAATCAGACTTGACACCAGAGAGGCTGAATACCGCACTGAGTCAATGCGGTCTTAGCCTCTCTGGTCTCAACACTCTGTCTGATTTTGGATTTTTTTTTTTTTTTTCCAAAATCAGACTTGACACCAGAGAGGCTGAATACCGCACTGAGTCAATGCGGTCTTAGCCTCTCTGGTGTCAACACTCTGTCTGATTTTGGATTTTTTTTTTTTTTTTTTCAAAATCAGACTTGACACCAGAGAGGCTGAATACCGCACTGAGTCAATGCGGTCTTAGCCTCTCTGGTGTCAACACTCTGTCTGATTTTGGATTTTTTTTTTTTTTTCCAAAATCAGACTTGACACCAGAGAGGCTGAATACCGCACTGAGTCAATGCGGTCTTAGCCTCTCTGGTCTCAACACTCTGTCTGATTTTGGATTTATTTTTTTTCCAAAATCAGACTTGACACCAGAGAGGCTCAATACCGCACTGAGTCAATGCGTTCTTAGCCTCTCTGGTGTCAACACTCTGTCTGATTTTGGATTTTTTTTTTTTTTTTTTTTTTTTAATCAGACTTGACACCAGAGAGGCTGAATACCGCACTGAGTCAATGTGGTCTTAGCCTCTCTGGTGTCAACACTCTGTCTGATTTTGGATTTTTTTTTTTTTTTTTTCAAAATCAGACTTGACACCAGAGAGGCTGAATACCGCACTGAGTCAATGCGGTCTTAGCCTCTCTGGTCTCAACACTGTCTGATTTTGGATTTTTTTTTTTTTTTTTTCCAAAATCAGACTTGACACCAGAGAGGCTGAATACCGCACTGAGTCAATGCGGTCTTAGCCTCTCTGGTCTCAACACTCTGTCTGATTTTGGATTTTTTTTTTTTTTTTTTTCAAAATCAGACTTGACACCAGAGAGGCTGAATACCGCACTGAGTCAATGCGGTCTTAGCCTCTCTGGTGTCAACACTGTCTGATTTTGGATTTTTTTTTTTTTTTTTCCAAAATCAGACTTGACACCAGAGAGGCTGAATACTGCACTGAGTCAATGCGGTCTTAGCCTCTCTGGTCTCAACACTCTGTCTGATTTTGGATTTTTTTTTTTTTTTTCCAAAATCAGACTTGACACCAGAGAGGCTGAATACCGCACTGAGTCAATGCGGTCTTAGCCTCTCTGGTGTCAACACTCTGTCTGATTTTGGATTTTTTTTTTTTTCCTAAAATCAGACTTGACACCAGAGAGGCTGAATACCGCACTGAGTCAATGCGGTCTTAGCCTCTCTGGTGTCAACACTCTGTCTGATTTTGGATTTTTTTTTTTTTTTTCCCAAAATCAGACTTGACACCAGAGAGGCTGAATACCGCACTGAGTCAATGCGGTCTTAGCCTCTCTGGTGTCAACACTCTGTCTGATTTTGGATTTTTTTTTTTTTTTTCAAAAATCAGACTTGACACCAGAGAGGCTGAATACCGCACTGAGTCAATGCGGTCTTAGCCTCTCTGGTCTCAACACTCTGTCTGATTTTGGATTTTTTTTTTTTTTTCCAAAATCAGACTTGACACCAGAGAGGCTGAATACCGCACTGAGTCAATGCGGTCTTAGCCTCTCTGGTCTCAACACTCTGTCTGATTTTGGATTTTTTTTTTTTTTTTTCCAAAATCAGACTTGACACCAGAGAGGCTGAATACCGCACTGAGTCAATGCGGTCTTAGCCTCTCTGGTGTCAACACTCTGTCTGATTTTGGATTTTTTTTTTTTTTTTTTCAAAATCAGACTTGACACCAGAGAGGCTGAATACCGCACTGAGTCAATGCGGTCTTAGCCTCTCTGGTGTCAACACTCTGTCTGATTTTGGATTTTTTTTTTTTTTTCCAAAATCAGACTTGACACCAGAGAGGCTGAATACCGCACTGAGTCAATGCGGTCTTAGCCTCTCTGGTCTCAACACTCTGTCTGATTTTGGATTTATTTTTTTTCCAAAATCAGACTTGACACCAGAGAGGCTGAATACCGCACTGAGTCAATGCGGTCTTAGCCTCTCTGGTGTCAACACTCTGTCTGATTTTGGATTTTTTTTTTTTTTTTTTTTTTTAAATCAGACTTGACACCAGAGAGGCTGAATACCGCACTGAGTCAATGCGGTCTTAGCCTCTCTGGTGTCAACACTCTGTCTGATTTTGGATTTTTTTTTTTTTTTCCAAAATCAGACTTGACACCAGAGAGGCTGAATACCGCACTGAGTCAATGCGGTCTTAGCCTCTCTGGTGTCAACACTCTGTCTGATTTTGGATTTTTTTTTTTTTTTTTTTCAAAATCAGACTTGACACCAGAGAGGCTGAATACCGCACTGAGTCAATGCGGTCCTCTCTGGTCTCAACACTCGGTCTGATTTTGGATTTTTTTTTTTTTTTTTTCCAAAATCAGACTTGACACCAGAGAGGCTGAATACCGCACTGAGTCAATGCGGTCTTAGCCTCTCTGGTCTCAACACTCTGTCTGATTTTGGATTTTTTTTTTTTTTTTTCCAAAATCAGACTTGACACCAGAGAGGCTGAATACCGCACTGAGTCAATGCGGTCTTAGCCTCTCTGGTGTCAACACTCTGTCTGATTTTGGATTTTTTTTTTTTTTTTCCAAAATCAGACTTGACACCAGGGAGGCTGAATACCGCTCTGAGTCAATGCGGTCTTAGCCTCTCTGGTCTCAACACTCTCTCTGATTTTGGATTTTTTTTTTTTTTTTTCAAAAATCAGACTTGACACCAGAGAGGCTGAATACCGCACTGAGTCAATGCGGTCTTAGCCTCTCTGGTGTCAACACTCTGTCTGATTTTGGATTTTTTTTTTTTTTTTTCCAAAATCAGACTTGACACCAGAGAGGCTGAATACCGCTCTGAGTCAATGCGGTCTTAGCCTCTCTGGTCTCAACACTCTCTGATTTTGGATTTTTTTTTTTTTTTTTCAAAAATCAGACTTGACACCAGAGAGGCTGAATACCGCACAGAGTCAATGCGGTCTTAGCCTCTCTGGTGTCAACACTCTGTCTGATTTTGGATTTTTTTTTTTTTTTTTCCAAAATCAGACTTGACACCAGAGAGGCTGAATACCGCACTGAGTCAATGCGGTCTTAGCCTCTCTGGTGTCAACACTCTGTCTGATTTTGGATTTTTTTTTTTTTTTTCCAAAATCAGACTTGACACCAGAGAGGCTGAATACCGCACTGAGTCAATGCGGTCTTAGCCTCTCTGGTCTCAACACTCTGTCTGATTTTGGATTTTTTTTTTTTTTTTTCCAAAATCAGACTTGACACCAGAGAGGCTGAATACCGCACTGAGTCAATGCGGTCTTAGCCTCTCTGGTCTCAACACTCTGTCTGATTTTGGATTTTTTTTTTTTTTTTCCAAAATCAGACTTGACACCAGAGAGGCTGAATACCGCACTGAGTCAATGCGGTCTTAGCCTCTCTGGTGTCAACACTCTGTCTGATTTTGGATTTTTTTTTTTTTTTTTTTCAAAATCAGACTTGACACCAGAGAGGCTGAATACCGCACTGAGTCAAGGCGGTCTTAGCCTCTCTGGTCTCAACACTCTGTCTGATTTTGGATTTTTTTTTTTTTTTTTTCCAAAATCAGACTTGACACCAGAGAGGCTGAATACCGCACTGAGTCAATGCGGTCTTAGCCTCTCTGGTCTCAACACTCTGTCTGATTTTGGATTTTTTTTTTTTTTTTCCAAAATCAGACTTGACACCAGAGAGGCTGAATACCGCACTGAGTCAATGCGGTCTTAGCCTCTCTGGTGTCAACACTCTGTCTGATTTTGGATTTTTTTTTTTTTTTTTTTCAAAATCAGACTTGACACCAGAGAGGCTGAATACCGCACTGAGTCAAGGCGGTCTTAGCCTCTCTGGTGTCAACACTCTGTCTGATTTTTGATTTTTTTTTTTTTTTCCAAAATCAGACTTGACACCAGAGAGGCTGAATACCGCACTGAGTCAATGCGGTCTTAGCCTCTCTGGTCTCAACACTCTGTCTGATTTTGGATTTATTTTTTTTCCAAAATCAGACTTGACACCAGAGAGGCTGAATACCGCACTGAGTCAATGCGGTCTTAGCCTCTCTGGTGTCAACACTCTGTCTGATTTTGGATTTTTTTTTTTTTTTTTTTCAAAATCAGACTTGACACCAGAGAGGCTGAATACCGCACTGAGTCAATGCGGTCTTAGCCTCTCTGGTGTCAACACTCTGTCTGATTTTGGATTTTTTTTTTTTTTTTCCAAAATCAGACTTGACACCAGGGAGGCTGAATACCGCTCTGAGTCAATGCGGTCTTAGCCTCTCTGGTCTCAACACTCTCTCTGATTTTGGATTTTTTTTTTTTTTTTTCAAAAATCAGACTTGACACCAGAGAGGCTGAATACCGCACTGAGTCAATGCGGTCTTAGCCTCTCTGGTGTCAACACTCTGTCTGATTTTGGATTTTTTTTTTTTTTTTTTCCAAAATCAGACTTGACACCAGAGAGGCTGAATACCGCTCTGAGTCAATGCGGTCTTAGCCTCTCTGGTCTCAACACTCTCTCTGATTTTGGATTTTTTTTTTTTTTTTTCAAAAATCAGACTTGACACCAGAGAGGCTGAATACCGCACAGAGTCAATGCGGTCTTAGCCTCTCTGGTGTCAACACTCTGTCTGATTTTGGATTTTTTTTTTTTTTTTTCCAAAATCAGACTTGACACCAGAGAGGCTGAATACCGCACTGAGTCAATGTGGTCTTAGCCTCTCTGGTGTCAACACTCTGTCTGATTTTGGATTTTTTTTTTTTTTTTTCCAAAATCAGACTTGACACCAGAGAGGCTGAATACTGCACTGAGTCAATGCAGTCTTAGCCTCTCTGGTCTCAACACTCTGTCTGATTTTGGATTTTTTTTTTTTTTTTTCAAAATCAGACTTGACACCAGAGAGGCTGAATACCGCACTGAGTCAATGCGGTCTTAGCCTCTCTGGTGTCAACACTGTCTGATTTTGGATTTTTTTTTTTTTTTTTTCAAAAATCAGACTTGACACCAGAGAGGCTGAATACTGCACTGAGTCAATGCGGTCTTAGCCTCTCTGGTGTCAACACTCTGTCTGATTTTGGATTTTTTTTTTTTTTTTTTTCAAAATCAGACTTGACACCAGAGAGGCTGAATACCGCACTGAGTCAAGGCGGTCTTAGCCTCTCTGGTGTCAACACTCTGTCTGATTTTGGATTTATTTATTTTTTTCCAAAATCAGACTTGACACCAGAGAGGCTGAATACCGCACTGAGTCAATGCGGTCTTAGCCTCTCTGGTCTCAACACTCTGTCTGATTTTGGATTTATTTTTTTTCCAAAATCAGACTTGACACCAGAGAGGCTGAATACCGCACTGAGTCAATGCGGTCTTAGCCTCTCTGGTGTCAACACTCTGTCTGATTTTGGATTTTTTTTTTTTTTTTTCCAAAATCAGACTTGACACCAGAGAGGCTGAATACCGCACTGAGTCAATGCGGTCTTAGCCTCTCTGGTGTCAACACTCTGTCTGATTTTGGATTTTTTTTTTTTTTTTCTTCAAAATCAGACTTGACACCAGAGAGGCTGAATACCGCACTGAGTCAATGCGGTCTTAGCCTCTCTGGTCTCAACACTCGGTCTGATTTTGGATTTTTTTTTTTTTTTTTTCCAAAATCAGACTTGACACCAGAGAGGCTGAATACCGCACTGAGTCAATGCGGTCTTAGCCTCTCTGGTGTCAACACTCTGTCTGATTTTGGATTTTTTTTTTTTTTTTCCAAAATCAGACTTGACACCAGGGAGGCTGAATACCGCTCTGAGTCAATGCGGTCTTAGCCTCTCTGGTCTCAACACTCTCTCTGATTTTGGATTTTTTTTTTTTTTTTTCAAAAATCAGACTTGACACCAGAGAGGCTGAATACCGCACTGAGTCAATGCGGTCTTAGCCTCTCTGGTGTCAACACTCTGTCTGATTTTGGATTTTTTTTTTTTTTTTTCCAAAATCAGACTTGACACCAGAGAGGCTGAATACCGCTCTGAGTCAATGCGGTCTTAGCCTCTCTGGTCTCAACACTCTCTCTGATTTTGGATTTTTTTTTTTTTTTTTCAAAAATCAGACTTGACACCAGAGAGGCTGAATCCCGCACAGAGTCAATGCGGTCTTAGCCTCTCTGGTGTCAACACTCTGTCTGATTTTGGATTTTTTTTTTTTTTTTCCAAAATCAGACTTGACACCAGAGAGGCTGAATACCGCACTGAGTCAATGTGGTCTTAGCCTCTCTGGTGTCAACACTCTGTCTGATTTTGGATTTTTTTTTTTTTTTTTTTCAAAATCAGACTTGACACCAGAGAGGCTGAATACCGCACTGAGTCAATGCAGTCTTAGCCTCTCTGGTGTCAACACTGTCTGATTTTGGATTTTTTTTTTTTTTTTTTCCAAAATCAGACTTGACACCAGAGAGGCTGAATACCGCACTGAGTCAATGCGGTCTTAGCCTCTCTGGTGTCAACACTCTGTCTGATTTTGGATTTTTTTTTTTTTTTTTTTCAAAATCAGACTTGACACCAGAGAGGCTGAATACCGCACTGAGTCAATGCGGTCCTCTCTGGTCTCAACACTCGGTCTGATTTTGGATTTTTTTTTTTTTTTTTTCCAAAATCAGACTTGACACCAGAGAGGCTGAATACCGCACTGAGTCAATGCGGTCTTAGCCTCTCTGGTGTCAACACTCTGTCTGATTTTGGATTTTTTTTTTTTTTTTTTCCAAAATCAGACTTGACACCAGAGAGGCTGAATACTGCACTGAGTCAATGCGGTCTTAGCCTCTCTGGTCTCAACACTCTGTCTGATTTTGGATTTTTTTTTTTTTTTTCCAAAATCAGACTTGACACCAGAGAGGCTGAATACTGCACTGAGTCAATGCGGTCTTAGCCTCTCTGGTCTCAACACTCTGTCTGATTTTGGATTTTTTTTTTTTTTTTTCCAAAATCAGACTTGACACCAGAGAGGCTGAATACCGCACTGAGTCAATGCGGTCTTAGCCTCTCTGGTGTCAACACTCTGTCTGATTTTGGATTTTTTTTTTTTTTTTTCCAAAATCAGACTTGACACCAGGGAGGCTGAATACCGCTCTGAGTCAATGCGGTCTTAGCCTCTCTGGTCTCAACACTCTCTCTGATTTTGGATTTTTTTTTTTTTTTTTCAAAAATCAGACTTGACACCAGAGAGGCTGAATACCGCACTGAGTCAATGCGGTCTTAGCCTCTCTGGTGTCAACACTCTGTCTGATTTTGGATTTTTTTTTTTTTTTTTCCAAAATCAGACTTGACACCAGAGAGGCTGAATACCGCTCTGAGTCAATGCGGTCTTAGCCTCTCTGGTCTCAACACTCTGTCTGATTTTGGATTTTTTTTTTTTTTTTCAAAAATCAGACTTGACACCAGAGAGGCTGAATACCGCACAGAGTCAATGCGGTCTTAGCCTCTCTGGTGTCAACACTCTGTCTGATTTTGGATTTTTTTTTTTTTTTTTCCAAAATCAGACTTGACACCAGAGAGGCTGAATACCGCACTGAGTCAATGCGGTCTTAGCCTCTCTGGTGTCAACACTCTGTCTGATTTTGGATTTTTTTTTTTTTTTTCCAAAATCAGACTTGACACCAGAGAGGCTGAATACCGCACTGAGTCAATGCGGTCTTAGCCTCTCTGGTCTCAACACTCTGTCTGATTTTGGATTTTTTTTTTTTTTTTCCAAAATCAGACTTGACACCAGAGAGGCTGAATACCGCACTGAGTCAATGCGGTCTTAGCCTCTCTGGTCTCAACACTCTGTCTGATTTTGGATTTTTTTTTTTTTTTTTCCAAAATCAGACTTGACACCAGAGAGGCTGAATACCGCACTGAGTCAATGCGGTCTTAGCCTCTCTGGTGTCAACACTCTGTCTGATTTTGGATTTTTTTTTTTTTTTTTTTCAAAATCAGACTTGACACCAGAGAGGCTGAATACCGCACTGAGTCAAGGCGGTCTTAGCCTCTCTGGTGTCAACACGCTGTCTGATTTTTGATTTTTTTTTTTTTTTCCAAAATCAGACTTGACACCAGAGAGGCTGAATACCGCACTGAGTCAATGCGGTCTTAGCCTCTCTGGTCTCAACACTCTGTCTGATTTTGGATTTATTTTTTTTCCAAAATCAGACTTGACACCAGAGAGGCTGAATACCGCACTGAGTCAATGCAGTCTTAGCCTCTCTGGTGTCAACACTCTGTCTGATTTTGGATTTTTTTTTTTTTTTTTCCAAAATCAGACTTGACACCAGAGAGGCTGAATACCGCACTGAGTCAATGCGGTCTTAGCCTCTCTGGTGTCAACACTCTGTCTGATTTTGGATTTTTTTTTTTTTTTTCTTCAAAATCAGACTTGACACCAGAGAGGCTGAATACCGCACTGAGTCAATGCGGTCTTAGCCTCTCTGGTCTCAACACTCGGTCTGATTTTGGATTTTTTTTTTTTTTTTTTCCAAAATCAGACTTGACACCAGAGAGGCTGAATACCGCACTGAGTCAATGCGGTCTTAGCCTCTCTGGTGTCAACACTCTGTCTGATTTTGGATTTTTTTTTTTTTTTTCCAAAATCAGACTTGACACCAGGGAGGCTGAATACCGCTCTGAGTCAATGCGGTCTTAGCCTCTCTGGTCTCAACACTCTCTCTGATTTTGGATTTTTTTTTTTTTTTTTCAAAAATCAGACTTGACACCAGAGAGGCTGAATACCGCACTGAGTCAATGCGGTCTTAGCCTCTCTGGTGTCAACACTCTGTCTGATTTTGGATTTTTTTTTTTTTTTTTTCCAAAATCAGACTTGACACCAGAGAGGCTGAATACCGCTCTGAGTCAATGCGGTCTTAGCCTCTCTGGTCTCAACACTCTCTCTGATTTTGGATTTTTTTTTTTTTTTTTCAAAAATCAGACTTGACACCAGAGAGGCTGAATACCGCACAGAGTCAATGCGGTCTTAGCCTCTCTGGTGTCAACACTCTGTCTGATTTTGGATTTTTTTTTTTTTTTTTCCAAAATCAGACTTGACACCAGAGAGGCTGAATACCGCACTGAGTCAATGTGGTCTTAGCCTCTCTGGTGTCAACACTCTGTCTGATTTTGGATTTTTTTTTTTTTTTTTCCAAAATCAGACTTGACACCAGAGAGGCTGAATACTGCACTGAGTCAATGCAGTCTTAGCCTCTCTGGTCTCAACACTCTGTCTGATTTTGGATTTTTTTTTTTTTTTTTTTCAAAATCAGACTTGACACCAGAGAGGCTGAATACCGCACTGAGTCAATGCGGTCTTAGCCTCTCTGGTGTCAACACTGTCTGATTTTGGATTTTTTTTTTTTTTTTTCCAAAATCAGACTTGACACCAGAGAGGCTGAATACTGCACTGAGTCAATGCGGTCTTAGCCTCTCTGGTCTCAACACTCTGTCTGATTTTGGATTTTTTTTTTTTTTTTCCAAAATCAGACTTGACACCAGAGAGGCTGAATACCGCACAGAGTCAATGCGGTCTTAGCCTCTCTGGTGTCAACACTCTGTCTGATTTTGGATTTTTTTTTTTTTTTTTTTCAAAATCAGACTTGACACCAGAGAGGCTGAATACCGCACTGAGTCAAGGCGGTCTTAGCCTCTCTGGTGTCAACACTCTGTCTGATTTTGGATTTTTTTTTTTTTTCCAAAATCAGACTTGACACCAGAGAGGCTGAATACCGCACTGAGTCAATGCGGTCTTAGCCTCTCTGGTCTCAACACTCTGTCTGATTTTGGATTTATTTTTTTTCCAAAATCAGACTTGACACCAGAGAGGCTGAATACCGCACTGAGTCAATGCGGTCTTAGCCTCTCTGGTGTCAACACTCTGTCTGATTTTGGATTTTTTTTTTTTTTTTCCAAAATCAGACTTGACACCAGAGAGGCTGAATACCGCACTGAGTCAATGCGGTCTTAGCCTCTCTGGTGTCAACACTCTGTCTGATTTTGGATTTTTTTTTTTTTTTTCTTCAAAATCAGACTTGACACCAGAGAGGCTGAATACCGCACTGAGTCAATGCGGTCTTAGCCTCTCTGGTCTCAACACTCGGTCTGATTTTGGATTTTTTTTTTTTTTTTTTCCAAAATCAGACTTGACACCAGAGAGGCTGAATACCGCACTGAGTCAATGCGGTCTTAGCCTCTCTGGTGTCAACACTCTGTCTGATTTTGGATTTTTTTTTTTTTTTTCCAAAATCAGACTTGACACCAGGGAGGCTGAATACCGCTCTGAGTCAATGCGGTCTTAGCCTCTCTGGTCTCAACACTCTCTCTGATTTTGGATTTTTTTTTTTTTTTTTCAAAAATCAGACTTGACACCAGAGAGGCTGAATACCGCACTGAGTCAATGCGGTCTTAGCCTCTCTGGTGTCAACACTCTGTCTGATTTTGGATTTTTTTTTTTTTTTTTCCAAAATCAGACTTGACACCAGAGAGGCTGAATACCGCTCTGAGTCAATGCGGTCTTAGCCTCTCTGGTCTCAACACTCTCTCTGATTTTGGATTTTTTTTTTTTTTTTTCAAAAATCAGACTTGACACCAGAGAGGCTGAATACCGCACAGAGTCAATGCGGTCTTAGCCTCTCTGGTGTCAACACTCTGTCTGATTTTGGATTTTTTTTTTTTTTTTTCCAAAATCAGACTTGACACCAGAGAGGCTGAATACCGCACTGAGTCAATGTGGTCTTAGCCTCTCTGGTGTCAACACTCTGTCTGATTTTGGATTTTTTTTTTTTTTTTTCCAAAATCAGACTTGACACCAGAGAGGCTGAATACTGCACTGAGTCAATGCAGTCTTAGCCTCTCTGGTCTCAACACTCTGTCTGATTTTGGATTTTTTTTTTTTTTTTTTTCAAAATCAGACTTGACACCAGAGAGGCTGAATACCGCACTGAGTCAATGCAGTCTTAGCCTCTCTGGTGTCAACACTGTCTGATTTTGGATTTTTTTTTTTTTTTTTCCAAAATCAGACTTGACACCAGAGAGGCTGAATACTGCACTGAGTCAATGCGGTCTTAGCCTCTCTGGTCTCAACACTCTGTCTGATTTTGGATTTTTTTTTTTTTTTTCCAAAATCAGACTTGACACCAGAGAGGCTGAATACCGCACTGAGTCAATGCGGTCTTAGCCTCTCTGGTGTCAACACTCTGTCTGATTTTGGATTTTTTTTTTTTTTTTTCCAAAATCAGACTTGACACCAGAGAGGCTGAATACTGCACTGAGTCAATGCAGTCTTAGCCTCTCTGGTCTCAACACTCTGTCTGATTTTGGATTTTTTTTTTTTTTTTTTTCAAAATCAGACTTGACACCAGAGAGGCTGAATACCGCACAGAGTCAATGCGGTCTTAGCCTCTCTGGTGTCAACACTCTGTCTGATTTTGGATTTTTTTTTTTTTTTTTCCAAAATCAGACTTGACACCAGAGAGGCTGAATACCGCACTGAGTCAATGTGGTCTTAGCCTCTCTGGTGTCAACACTCGGTCTGATTTTGGATTTTTTTTTTTTTTTTTTCCAAAATCAGACTTGACACCAGAGAGGCTGAATACCGCACTGAGTCAATGCGGTCTTAGCCTCTCTGGTGTCAACACTCTGTCTGATTTTGGATTTTTTTTTTTTTTTTCCAAAATCAGACTTGACACCAGGGAGGCTGAATACCGCTCTGAGTCAATGCGGTCTTAGCCTCTCTGGTCTCAACACTCTCTCTGATTTTGGATTTTTTTTTTTTTTTTTCAAAAATCAGACTTGACACCAGAGAGGCTGAATACCGCACTGAGTCAATGCGGTCTTAGCCTCTCTGGTGTCAACACTCTGTCTGATTTTGGATTTTTTTTTTTTTTTTTCCAAAATCAGACTTGACACCAGAGAGGCTGAATACCGCTCTGAGTCAATGCGGTCTTAGCCTCTCTGGTCTCAACACTCTCTCTGATTTTGGATTTTTTTTTTTTTTTTTCAAAAATCAGACTTGACACCAGAGAGGCTGAATACCGCACAGAGTCAATGCGGTCTTAGCCTCTCTGGTGTCAACACTCTGTCTGATTTTGGATTTTTTTTTTTTTTTTTCCAAAATCAGACTTGACACCAGAGAGGCTGAATACCGCACTGAGTCAATGTGGTCTTAGCCTCTCTGGTGTCAACACTCTGTCTGATTTTGGATTTTTTTTTTTTTTTTTCCAAAATCAGACTTGACACCAGAGAGGCTGAATACTGCACTGAGTCAATGCAGTCTTAGCCTCTCTGGTCTCAACACTCTGTCTGATTTTGGATTTTTTTTTTTTTTTTTTTCAAAATCAGACTTGACACCAGAGAGGCTGAATACCGCACTGAGTCAATGCAGTCTTAGCCTCTCTGGTGTCAACACTGTCTGATTTTGGATTTTTTTTTTTTTTTTTCCAAAATCAGACTTGACACCAGAGAGGCTGAATACTGCACTGAGTCAATGCGGTCTTAGCCTCTCTGGTCTCAACACTCTGTCTGATTTTGGATTTTTTTTTTTTTTTCCAAAATCAGACTTGACACCAGAGAGGCTGAATACCGCACTGAGTCAATGCGGTCTTAGCCTCTCTGGTGTCAACACTCTGTCTGATTTTGGATTTTTTTTTTTTTTTTTCCAAAATCAGACTTGACACCAGAGAGGCTGAATACTGCACTGAGTCAATGCAGTCTTAGCCTCTCTGGTCTCAACACTCTGTCTGATTTTGGATTTTTTTTTTTTTTTTTTTCAAAATCAGACTTGACACCAGAGAGGCTGAATACCGCACAGAGTCAATGCGGTCTTAGCCTCTCTGGTGTCAACACTCTGTCTGATTTTGGATTTTTTTTTTTTTTTTTCCAAAATCAGACTTGACACCAGAGAGGCTGAATACCGCACTGAGTCAATGTGGTCTTAGCCTCTCTGGTGTCAACACTCGGTCTGATTTTGGATTTTTTTTTTTTTTTTTTCCAAAATCAGACTTGACACCAGAGAGGCTGAATACCGCACTGAGTCAATGCGGTCTTAGCCTCTCTGGTGTCAACACTCTGTCTGATTTTGGATTTTTTTTTTTTTTTTCCAAAATCAGACTTGACACCAGGGAGGCTGAATACCGCTCTGAGTCAATGCGGTCTTAGCCTCTCTGGTCTCAACACTCTCTCTGATTTTGGATTTTTTTTTTTTTTTTTCAAAAATCAGACTTGACACCAGAGAGGCTGAATACCGCACTGAGTCAATGCGGTCTTAGCCTCTCTGGTGTCAACACTCTGTCTGATTTTGGATTTTTTTTTTTTTTTTTCCAAAATCAGACTTGACACCAGAGAGGCTGAATACCGCTCTGAGTCAATGCGGTCTTAGCCTCTCTGGTCTCAACACTCTCTCTGATTTTGGATTTTTTTTTTTTTTTTTCAAAAATCAGACTTGACACCAGAGAGGCTGAATACCGCACAGAGTCAATGCGGTCTTAGCCTCTCTGGTGTCAACACTCTGTCTGATTTTGGATTTTTTTTTTTTTTTTTCCAAAATCAGACTTGACACCAGAGAGGCTGAATACCGCACTGAGTCAATGTGGTCTTAGCCTCTCTGGTGTCAACACTCTGTCTGATTTTGGATTTTTTTTTTTTTTTTTTCCAAAATCAGACTTGACACCAGAGAGGCTGAATACTGCACTGAGTCAATGCAGTCTTAGCCTCTCTGGTCTCAACACTCTGTCTGATTTTGGATTTTTTTTTTTTTTTTTTTCAAAATCAGACTTGACACCAGAGAGGCTGAATACCGCACTGAGTCAATGCAGTCTTAGCCTCTCTGGTGTCAACACTGTCTGATTTTGGATTTTTTTTTTTTTTTTTCCAAAATCAGACTTGACACCAGAGAGGCTGAATACTGCACTGAGTCAATGCGGTCTTAGCCTCTCTGGTCTCAACACTCTGTCTGATTTTGGATTTTTTTTTTTTTTTCCAAAATCAGACTTGACACCAGAGAGGCTGAATACCGCACTGAGTCAATGCGGTCTTAGCCTCTCTGGTGTCAACACTCTGTCTGATTTTGGATTTTTTTTTTTTTTTTTCCAAAATCAGACTTGACACCAGAGAGGCTGAATACCGCACTGAGTCAATGCGGTCTTAGCCTCTCTGGTCTCAACACTCTGTCTGATTTTGGATTTTTTTTTTTTTTTTCCAAAATCAGACTTGACACCAGAGAGGCTGAATACCGCACTGAGTCAATGCGGTCTTAGCCTCTCTGGTCTCAACACTCTGTCTGATTTTGGATTTTTTTTTTTTTTTTCCAAAATCAGACTTGACACCAGAGAGGCTGAATACCGCACTGAGTCAATGCGGTCTTAGCCTCTCTGGTGTCAACACTCTGTCTGATTTTGGATTTTTTTTTTTTTTTTTTTCAAAATCAGACTTGACACCAGAGAGGCTGAATACCGCACTGAGTCAAGGCGGTCTTAGCCTCTCTGGTGTCAACACTCTGTCTGATTTTGGATTTTTTTTTTTTTTTTTTTCCAAAATCAGACTTGACACCAGAGAGGCTGAATACTGCACTGAGTCAATGCGGTCTTAGCCTCTCTGGTCTCAACACTCTGTCTGATTTTGGATTTTTTTTTTTTTTTTCCAAAATCAGACTTGACACCAGAGAGGCTGAATACTGCACTGAGTCAATGCGGTCTTAGCCTCTCTGGTCTCAACACTCTGTCTGATTTTGGATTTTTTTTTTTTTTTTTCCAAAATCAGACTTGACACCAGAGAGGCTGAATACCGCACTGAGTCAATGCGGTCTTAGCCTCTCTGGTGTCAACACTCTGTCTGATTTTGGATTTTTTTTTTTTTTTTTCCAAAATCAGACTTGACACCAGAGAGGCTGAATACCGCACTGAGTCAATGCGGTCTTAGCCTCTCTGGTGTCAACACTCTGTCTGATTTTGGATTTTTTTTTTTTTTTTCCAAAATCAGACTTGACACCAGAGAGGCTGAATACCGCACTGAGTCAATGCGGTCTTAGCCTCTCTGGTCTCAACACTCTGTCTGATTTTGGATTTTTTTTTTTTTTTTCCAAAATCAGACTTGACACCAGAGAGGCTGAATACCGCACTGAGTCAATGCGGTCTTAGCCTCTCTGGTCTCAACACTCTGTCTGATTTTGGATTTTTTTTTTTTTTTTCCAAAATCAGACTTGACACCAGAGAGGCTGAATACCGCACTGAGTCAATGCGGTCTTAGCCTCTCTGGTGTCAACACTCTGTCTGATTTTGGATTTTTTTTTTTTTTTTTTTCAAAATCAGACTTGACACCAGAGAGGCTGAATACCGCACTGAGTCAAGGCGGTCTTAGCCTCTCTGGTGTCAACACTCTGTCTGATTTTGGATTTTTTTTTTTTTTTCCAAAATCAGACTTGACACCAGAGAGGCTGAATACCGCACTGAGTCAATGCGGTCTTAGCCTCTCTGGTCTCAACACTCTGTCTGATTTTGGATTTTTTTTTTTTTTTTCTTCAAAATCAGACTTGACACCAGAGAGGCTGAATACCGCACTGAGTCAATGCGGTCTTAGCCTCTCTGGTCTCAACACTCGGTCTGATTTTGGATTTTTTTTTTTTTTTTTTCCAAAATCAGACTTGACACCAGAGAGGCTGAATACCGCACTGAGTCAATGCGGTCTTAGCCTCTCTGGTGTCAACACTCTGTCTGATTTTGGATTTTTTTTTTTTTTTTTTCCAAAATCAGACTTGACACCAGAGAGGCTGAATACTGCACTGAGTCAATGCGGTCTTAGCCTCTCTGGTCTCAACACTCTGTCTGATTTTGGATTTTTTTTTTTTTTTTTCCAAAATCAGACTTGACACCAGAGAGGCTGAATACCGCACTGAGTCAATGCGGTCTTAGCCTCTCTGGTGTCAACACTCTGTCTGATTTTGGATTTTTTTTTTTTTTTTCCAAAATCAGACTTGACACCAGAGAGGCTGAATACCGATCTGAGTCAATGCGGTCTTAGCCTCTCTGGTCTCAACACTCTCTCTGATTTTGGATTTTTTTTTTTTTTTTTTTTAAATCAGACTTGACACCAGAGAGGCTGAATACCGCACTGAGTCAATGCTGTCTTAGCCTCTCTGGTGTCAACACTCTGTCTGATTTTGGATTTTTTTTTTTTTTTTTTCAAAATCAGACTTGACACCAGAGAGGCTGAATACCGCACTGAGTCAATGCGGTCTTAGCCTCTCTGGTGTCAACACTCTGTCTGATTTTGGATTTTTTTTTTTTTTCCCAAAATCAGACTTGACACCAGAGAGGCTGAATACCGCACTGAGTCAATGCAGTCTTAGCCTCTCTGGTGTCAACACTGTCTGATTTTGGATTTTCTTTTTTTTTTTTCCAAAATCAGACTTGACACCAGAGAGGCTGAATACTGCACTGAGTCAATGCGGTCTTAGCCTCTCTGGTCTCAACACTCTGTCTGATTTTGGATTTTTTTTTTTTTTTTCCAAAATCAGACTTGACACCAGAGAGGCTGAATACCGCACTGAGTCAATGCGGTCTTAGCCTCTCTGGTGTCAACACTCTGTCTGATTTTGGATTTTTTTTTTTTTTTTTCCAAAATCAGACTTGACACCAGAGAGGCTGAATACCGCACTGAGTCAATGCGGTCTTAGCCTCTCTGGTCTCAACACTCTGTCTGATTTTGGATTTTTTTTTTTTTTTTCCAAAATCAGACTTGACACCAGAGAGGCTGAATACCGCACTGAGTCAATGCGGTCTTAGCCTCTCTGGTCTCAACACTCTGTCTGATTTTGGATTTTTTTTTTTTTTTTCCAAAATCAGACTTGACACCAGAGAGGCTGAATACCGCACTGAGTCAATGCGGTCTTAGCCTCTCTGGTGTCAACACTCTGTCTGATTTTGGATTTTTTTTTTTTTTTTTTTCAAAATCAGACTTGACACCAGAGAGGCTGAATACCGCACTGAGTCAAGGCGGTCTTAGCCTCTCTGGTGTCAACACTCTGTCTGATTTTGGATTTTTTTTTTTTTTTTTTTCCAAAATCAGACTTGACACCAGAGAGGCTGAATACTGCACTGAGTCAATGCGGTCTTAGCCTCTCTGGTCTCAACACTCTGTCTGATTTTGGATTTTTTTTTTTTTTTTCCAAAATCAGACTTGACACCAGAGAGGCTGAATACTGCACTGAGTCAATGCGGTCTTAGCCTCTCTGGTCTCAACACTCTGTCTGATTTTGGATTTTTTTTTTTTTTTTTCCAAAATCAGACTTGACACCAGAGAGGCTGAATACCGCACTGAGTCAATGCGGTCTTAGCCTCTCTGGTGTCAACACTCTGTCTGATTTTGGATTTTTTTTTTTTTTTTTTCCAAAATCAGACTTGACACCAGAGAGGCTGAATACCGCACTGAGTCAATGCGGTCTTAGCCTCTCTGGTGTCAACACTCTGTCTGATTTTGGATTTTTTTTTTTTTTTTCCAAAATCAGACTTGACACCAGAGAGGCTGAATACCGCACTGAGTCAATGCGGTCTTAGCCTCTCTGGTCTCAACACTCTGTCTGATTTTGGATTTTTTTTTTTTTTTTCCAAAATCAGACTTGACACCAGAGAGGCTGAATACCGCACTGAGTCAATGCGGTCTTAGCCTCTCTGGTCTCAACACTCTGTCTGATTTTGGATTTTTTTTTTTTTTTTCCAAAATCAGACTTGACACCAGAGAGGCTGAATACCGCACTGAGTCAATGCGGTCTTAGCCTCTCTGGTGTCAACACTCTGTCTGATTTTGGATTTTTTTTTTTTTTTTTTTCAAAATCAGACTTGACACCAGAGAGGCTGAATACCGCACTGAGTCAAGGCGGTCTTAGCCTCTCTGGTGTCAACACTCTGTCTGATTTTGGATTTTTTTTTTTTTTTCCAAAATCAGACTTGACACCAGAGAGGCTGAATACCGCACTGAGTCAATGCGGTCTTAGCCTCTCTGGTCTCAACACTCTGTCTGATTTTGGATTTTTTTTTTTTTTTTCTTCAAAATCAGACTTGACACCAGAGAGGCTGAATACCGCACTGAGTCAATGCGGTCTTAGCCTCTCTGGTCTCAACACTCGGTCTGATTTTGGATTTTTTTTTTTTTTTTTTCCAAAATCAGACTTGACACCAGAGAGGCTGAATACCGCACTGAGTCAATGCGGTCTTAGCCTCTCTGGTGTCAACACTCTGTCTGATTTTGGATTTTTTTTTTTTTTTTTTCCAAAATCAGACTTGACACCAGAGAGGCTGAATACTGCACTGAGTCAATGCGGTCTTAGCCTCTCTGGTCTCAACACTCTGTCTGATTTTGGATTTTTTTTTTTTTTTTTTCCAAAATCAGACTTGACACCAGAGAGGCTGAATACCGCACTGAGTCAATGCGGTCTTAGCCTCTCTGGTGTCAACACTCTGTCTGATTTTGGATTTTTTTTTTTTTTTTCCAAAATCAGACTTGACACCAGAGAGGCTGAATACCGATCTGAGTCAATGCGGTCTTAGCCTCTCTGGTCTCAACACTCTCTCTGATTTTGGATTTTTTTTTTTTTTTTTTTTAAATCAGACTTGACACCAGAGAGGCTGAATACCGCACTGAGTCAATGCTGTCTTAGCCTCTCTGGTGTCAACACTCTGTCTGATTTTGGATTTTTTTTTTTTTTTTTTCAAAATCAGACTTGACACCAGAGAGGCTGAATACCGCACTGAGTCAATGCGGTCTTAGCCTCTCTGGTGTCAACACTCTGTCTGATTTTGGATTTTTTTTTTTTTTCCCAAAATCAGACTTGACACCAGAGAGGCTGAATACCGCACTGAGTCAATGCGGTCTTAGCCTCTCTGGTCTCAACACTCTGTCTGATTTTGGATTTATTTTTTTTCCAAAATCAGACTTGACACCAGAGAGGCTGAATACCGCACTGAGTCAATGCGGTCTTAGCCTCTCTGGTGTCAACACTCTGTCTGATTTTGGATTTTTTTTTTTTTTTTTCCAAAATCAGACTTGACACCAGAGAGGCTGAATACTGCACTGAGTCAATGCAGTCTTAGCCTCTCTGGTCTCAACACTCTGTCTGATTTTGGATTTTTTTTTTTTTTTTTTTCAAAATCAGACTTGACACCAGAGAGGCTGAATACCGCACTGAGTCAATGCGGTCTTAGCCTCTCTGGTGTCAACACTGTCTGATTTTGGATTTTTTTTTTTTTTTTTCCAAAATCAGACTTGACACCAGAGAGGCTGAATACTGCACTGAGTCAATGCGGTCTTAGCCTCTCTGGTCTCAACACTCTGTCTGATTTTGGATTTTTTTTTTTTTTCCAAAATCAGACTTGACACCAGAGAGGCTGAATACCGCACTGAGTCAATGCGGTCTTAGCCTCTCTGGTGTCAACACTCTGTCTGATTTTGGATTTTTTTTTTTTTTTTTCCAAAATCAGACTTGACACCAGAGAGGCTGAATACCGCACTGAGTCAATGCGGTCTTAGCCTCTCTGGTGTCAACACTCTGTCTGATTTTGGATTTTTTTTTTTTTTTCTAAAATCAGACTTGACACCAGAGAGGCTGAATACCGCACTGAGTCAATGCGGTCTTAGCCTCTCTGGTGTCAACACTCTGTCTGATTTTGGATTTTGGATTTTTTTTTTCCAAAATCAGACTTGACACCAGAGAGGCTGAATACCGCACTGAGTCAATGCGGTCTTAGCCTCTCTGGTGTCAACACTCTGTCTGATTTAGGATTTTTTTTTTTTTTTTTCCAAAATCAGACTTGACACCAGAAAGGCTGAATACCGCACTGAGTCAATGCGGTCTTAGCCTCTCTGGTCTCAACACTCTGTCTGATTTTGGATTTTTTTTTTTTTTTTCCAAAATCAGACTTGACAACAGAGAGGCTGAATACCGCACTGAGTCAATGCGGTCTTAGCCTCTCTGGTCTCAACACTCTGTCTGATTTTGGATTTTTTTTTTTTTTTTCCAAAATCAGACTTGACACCAGAGAGGCTGAATACCGCACTGAGTCAATGCGGTCTTAGCCTCTCTGGTGTCAACACTCTGTCTGATTTTGGATTTTTTTTTTTTTTTTTTTCAAAATCAGACTTGACACCAGAGAGGCTGAATACCGCACTGAGTCAAGGCGGTCTTAGCCTCTCTGGTGTCAACACTCTGTCTGATTTTGGATTTTTTTTTTTTTTTCCAAAATCAGACTTGACACCAGAGAGGCTGAATACCGCACTGAGTCAATGCGGTCTTAGCCTCTCTGGTCTCAACACTCTGTCTGATTTTGGATTTATTTTTTTTCCAAAATCAGACTTGACACCAGAGAGGCTGAATACCGCACTGAGTCAATGCGGTCTTAGCCTCTCTGGTGTCAACACTCTGTCTGATTTTGGATTTTTTTTTTTTTTTTTCCAAAATCAGACTTGACACCAGAGAGGCTGAATACCGCACTGAGTCAATGCGGTCTTAGCCTCTCTGGTGTCAACACTCTGTCTGATTTTGGATTTTTTTTTTTTTTTTCTTCAAAATCAGACTTGACACCAGAGAGGCTGAATACCGCACTGAGTCAATGCGGTCTTAGCCTCTCTGGTCTCAACACTCGGTCTGATTTTGGATTTTTTTTTTTTTTTTTTCCAAAATCAGACTTGACACCAGAGAGGCTGAATACCGCACTGAGTCAATGCGGTCTTAGCCTCTCTGGTGTCAACACTCTGTCTGATTTTGGATTTTTTTTTTTTTTTTTTCCAAAATCAGACTTGACACCAGAGAGGCTGAATACTGCACTGAGTCAATGCGGTCTTAGCCTCTCTGGTGTCAACACTCTGTCTGATTTTGGATTTTTTTTTTTTTTTTTCCAAAATCAGACTTGACACCAGAGAGGCTGAATACCGCACTGAGTCAATGCGGTCTTAGCCTCTCTGGTGTCAACACTCTGTCTGATTTTGGATTTTTTTTTTTTTTTCTAAAATCAGACTTGACACCAGAGAGGCTGAATACCGCACTGAGTCAATGCGGTCTTAGCCTCTCTGGTGTCAACACTCTGTCTGATTTTGGATTTTTTTTTTTTTTTTTCCAAAATCAGACTTGACACCAGAGAGGCTGAATACCGCACTGAGTCAATGCGGTCTTAGCCTCTCTGGTGTCAACACTCTGTCTGATTTTGGATTTTTTTTTTTTTTTTCCAAAATCAGACTTGACACCAGAGAGGCTGAATACCGCACTGAGTCAATGCGGTCTTAGCCTCTCTGGTCTCAACACTCTGTCTGATTTTGGATTTTTTTTTTTTTTTTCCAAAATCAGACTTGACACCAGAGAGGCTGAATACCGCACTGAGTCAATGCGGTCTTAGCCTCTCTGGTCTCAACACTCTGTCTGATTTTGGATTTTTTTTTTTTTTTTCCAAAATCAGACTTGACACCAGAGAGGCTGAATACCGCACTGAGTCAATGCGGTCTTAGCCTCTCTGGTGTCAACACTCTGTCTGATTTTGGATTTTTTTTTTTTTTTTTTCAAAATCAGACTTGACACCAGAGAGGCTGAATACCGCACTGAGTCAAGGCGGTCTTAGCCTCTCTGGTGTCAACACTCTGTCTGATTTTGGATTTTTTTTTTTTTTTTTTCCAAAATCAGACTTGACACCAGAGAGGCTGAATACTGCACTGAGTCAATGCGGTCTTAGCCTCTCTGGTCTCAACACTCTGTCTGATTTTGGATTTTTTTTTTTTTTTTCCAAAATCAGACTTGACACCAGAGAGGCTGAATACTGCACTGAGTCAATGCGGTCTTAGCCTCTCTGGTCTCAACACTCTGTCTGATTTTGGATTTTTTTTTTTTTTTTTCCAAAATCAGACTTGACACCAGAGAGGCTGAATACCGCACTGAGTCAATGCGGTCTTAGCCTCTCTGGTGTCAACACTCTGTCTGATTTTGGATTTTTTTTTTTTTTTTTCCAAAATCAGACTTGACACCAGAGAGGCTGAATACCGCACTGAGTCAATGCGGTCTTAGCCTCTCTGGTGTCAACACTCTGTCTGATTTTGGATTTTTTTTTTTTTTTTTCCAAAATCAGACTTGACACCAGAGAGGCTGAATACCGCACTGAGTCAATGCGGTCTTAGCCTCTCTGGTCTCAACACTCTGTCTGATTTTGGATTTTTTTTTTTTTTTTCCAAAATCAGACTTGACACCAGAGAGGCTGAATACCGCACTGAGTCAATGCGGTCTTAGCCTCTCTGGTCTCAACACTCTGTCTGATTTTGGATTTTTTTTTTTTTTTTCCAAAATCAGACTTGACACCAGAGAGGCTGAATACCGCACTGAGTCAATGCGGTCTTAGCCTCTCTGGTGTCAACACTCTGTCTGATTTTGGATTTTTTTTTTTTTTTTTTTCAAAATCAGACTTGACACCAGAGAGGCTGAATACCGCACTGAGTCAAGGCGGTCTTAGCCTCTCTGGTGTCAACACTCTGTCTGATTTTGGATTTTTTTTTTTTTTTCCAAAATCAGACTTGACACCAGAGAGGCTGAATACCGCACTGAGTCAATGCGGTCTTAGCCTCTCTGGTCTCAACACTCTGTCTGATTTTGGATTTTTTTTTTTTTTTCTTCAAAATCAGACTTGACACCAGAGAGGCTGAATACCGCACTGAGTCAATGCGGTCTTAGCCTCTCTGGTCTCAACACTCGGTCTGATTTTGGATTTTTTTTTTTTTTTTTTCCAAAATCAGACTTGACACCAGAGAGGCTGAATACCGCACTGAGTCAATGCGGTCTTAGCCTCTCTGGTGTCAACACTCTGTCTGATTTTGGATTTTTTTTTTTTTTTTTCCAAAATCAGACTTGACACCAGAAAGGCTGAATACCGCACTGAGTCAATGCGGTCTTAGCCTCTCTGGTCTCAACACTCTGTCTGATTTTGGATTTTTTTTTTTTTTTTCCAAAATCAGACTTGACAACAGAGAGGCTGAATACCGCACTGAGTCAATGCGGTCTTAGCCTCTCTGGTCTCAACACTCTGTCTGATTTTGGATTTTTTTTTTTTTTTTCCAAAATCAGACTTGACACCAGAGAGGCTGAATACCGCACTGAGTCAATGCGGTCTTAGCCTCTCTGGTGTCAACACTCTGTCTGATTTTGGATTTTTTTTTTTTTTTTTTTCAAAATCAGACTTGACACCAGAGAGGCTGAATACCGCACTGAGTCAAGGCGGTCTTAGCCTCTCTGGTGTCAACACTCTGTCTGATTTTGGATTTTTTTTTTTTTTTCCAAAATCAGACTTGACACCAGAGAGGCTGAATACCGCACTGAGTCAATGCGGTCTTAGCCTCTCTGGTCTCAACACTCTGTCTGATTTTGGATTTATTTTTTTTCCAAAATCAGACTTGACACCAGAGAGGCTGAATACCGCACTGAGTCAATGCGGTCTTAGCCTCTCTGGTGTCAACACTCTGTCTGATTTTGGATTTTTTTTTTTTTTTTTCCAAAATCAGACTTGACACCAGAGAGGCTGAATACCGTACTGAGTCAATGCGGTCTTAGCCTCTCTGGTGTCAACACTCTGTCTGATTTTGGATTTTTTTTTTTTTTTCCTTCAAAATCAGACTTGACACCAGAGAGGCTGAATACCGCACTGAGTCAATGCGGTCTTAGCCTCTCTGGTCTCAACACTCGGTCTGATTTTGGATTTTTTTTTTTTTTTTTTCCAAAATCAGACTTGACACCAGAGAGGCTGAATACCGCACTGAGTCAATGCGGTCTTAGCCTCTCTGGTGTCAACACTCTGTCTGATTTTGGATTTTTTTTTTTTTTTTTTCCAAAATCAGACTTGACACCAGAGAGGCTGAATACTGCACTGAGTCAATGCGGTCTTAGCCTCTCTGGTGTCAACACTCTGTCTGATTTTGGATTTTTTTTTTTTTTTTTCCAAAATCAGACTTGACACCAGAGAGGCTGAATACCGCACTGAGTCAATGCGGTCTTAGCCTCTCTGGTGTCAACACTCTGTCTGATTTTGGATTTTTTTTTTTTTTTCTAAAATCAGACTTGACACCAGAGAGGCTGAATACCGCACTGAGTCAATGCGGTCTTAGCCTCTCTGGTGTCAACACTCTGTCTGATTTTGGATTTTTTTTTTTTTTTTTCCAAAATCAGACTTGACACCAGAGAGGCTGAATACCGCATTGAGTCAATGCGGTCTTAGCCTCTCTGGTGTCAACACTCTGTCTGATTTTGGATTTTTTTTTTTTTTTTTTTTCCAAAATCAGACTTGACACCAGAGAGGCTGAATACCGCACTGAGTCAATGCGGTCTTAGCCTCTCTGGTCTCAACACTCTGTCTGATTTTGGATTTTTTTTTTTTTTTTCCAAAATCAGACTTGACACCAGAGAGGCTGAATACCGCACTGAGTCAATGCGGTCTTAGCCTCTCTGGTCTCAACACTCTGTCTGATTTTGGATTTTTTTTTTTTTTTTTCCAAAATCAGACTTGACACCAGAGAGGCTGAATACCGCACTGAGTCAATGCGGTCTTAGCCTCTCTGGTGTCAACACTCTGTCTGATTTTGGATTTTTTTTTTTTTTTTTTTCAAAATCAGACTTGACACCAGAGAGGCTGAATACCGCACTGAGTCAAGGCGGTCTTAGCCTCTCTGGTGTCAACACTCTGTCTGATTTTGGATTTTTTTTTTTTTTTTTTCCAAAATCAGACTTGACACCAGAGAGGCTGAATACTGCACTGAGTCAATGCGGTCTTAGCCTCTCTGGTCTCAACACTCTGTCTGATTTTGGATTTTTTTTTTTTTTTTCCAAAATCAGACTTGACACCAGAGAGGCTGAATACTGCACTGAGTCAATGCGGTCTTAGCCTCTCTGGTCTCAACACTCTGTCTGATTTTGGATTTTTTTTTTTTTTTTTCCAAAATCAGACTTGACACCAGAGAGGCTGAATACCGCACTGAGTCAATGCGGTCTTAGCCTCTCTGGTGTCAACACTCTGTCTGATTTTGGATTTTTTTTTTTTTTTTTCCAAAATCAGACTTGACACCAGAGAGGCTGAATACCGCACTGAGTCAATGCGGTCTTAGCCTCTCTGGTGTCAACACTCTGTCTGATTTTGGATTTTTTTTTTTTTTTTTCCAAAATCAGACTTGACACCAGAGAGGCTGAATACCGCACTGAGTCAATGCGGTCTTAGCCTCTCTGGTCTCAACACTCTGTCTGATTTTGGATTTTTTTTTTTTTTTTCCAAAATCAGACTTGACACCAGAGAGGCTGAATACCGCACTGAGTCAATGCGGTCTTAGCCTCTCTGGTCTCAACACTCTGTCTGATTTTGGATTTTTTTTTTTTTTTTCCAAAATCAGACTTGACACCAGAGAGGCTGAATACCGCACTGAGTCAATGCGGTCTTAGCCTCTCTGGTGTCAACACTCTGTCTGATTTTGGATTTTTTTTTTTTTTTTTTTCAAAATCAGACTTGACACCAGAGAGGCTGAATACCGCACTGAGTCAAGGCGGTCTTAGCCTCTCTGGTGTCAACACTCTGTCTGATTTTGGATTTTTTTTTTTTTTTCCAAAATCAGACTTGACACCAGAGAGGCTGAATACCGCACTGAGTCAATGCGGTCTTAGCCTCTCTGGTCTCAACACTCTGTCTGATTTTGGATTTTTTTTTTTTTTTCTTCAAAATCAGACTTGACACCAGAGAGGCTGAATACCGCACTGAGTCAATGCGGTCTTAGCCTCTCTGGTCTCAACACTCGGTCTGATTTTGGATTTTTTTTTTTTTTTTTTCCAAAATCAGACTTGACACCAGAGAGGCTGAATACCGCACTGAGTCAATGCGGTCTTAGCCTCTCTGGTGTCAACACTCTGTCTGATTTTGGATTTTTTTTTTTTTTTTTTCCAAAATCAGACTTGACACCAGAGAGGCTGAATACTGCACTGAGTCAATGCGGTCTTAGCCTCTCTGGTCTCAACACTCTGTCTGATTTTGGATTTTTTTTTTTTTTTTTTCCAAAATCAGACTTGACACCAGAGAGGCTGAATACCGCACTGAGTCAATGCGGTCTTAGCCTCTCTGGTGTCAACACTCTGTCTGATTTTGGATTTTTTTTTTTTTTTTTCCAAAATCAGACTTGACACCAGAGAGGCTGAATACCGATCTGAGTCAATGCGGTCTTAGCCTCTCTGGTCTCAACACTCTCTCTGATTTTGGATTTTTTTTTTTTTTTTTTTAAATCAGACTTGACACCAGAGAGGCTGAATACCGCACTGAGTCAATGCTGTCTTAGCCTCTCTGGTGTCAACACTCTGTCTGATTTTGGATTTTTTTTTTTTTTTTTTCAAAATCAGACTTGACACCAGAGAGGCTGAATACCGCACTGAGTCAATGCGGTCTTAGCCTCTCTGGTGTCAACACTCTGTCTGATTTTGGATTTTTTTTTTTTTTCCCAAAATCAGACTTGACACCAGAGAGGCTGAATACCGCACTGAGTCAATGCGGTCTTAGCCTCTCTGGTCTCAACACTCTGTCTGATTTTGGATTTATTTTTTTTCCAAAATCAGACTTGACACCAGAGAGGCTGAATACCGCACTGAGTCAATGCGGTCTTAGCCTCTCTGGTGTCAACACTCTGTCTGATTTTGGATTTTTTTTTTTTTTTTTCCAAAATCAGACTTGACACCAGAGAGGCTGAATACTGCACTGAGTCAATGCAGTCTTAGCCTCTCTGGTCTCAACACTCTGTCTGATTTTGGATTTTTTTTTTTTTTTTTTTCAAAATCAGACTTGACACCAGAGAGGCTGAATACCGCACTGAGTCAATGCGGTCTTAGCCTCTCTGGTGTCAACACTGTCTGATTTTGGATTTTTTTTTTTTTTTTTCCAAAATCAGACTTGACACCAGAGAGGCTGAATACTGCACTGAGTCAATGCGGTCTTAGCCTCTCTGGTCTCAACACTCTGTCTGATTTTGGATTTTTTTTTTTTTTTCCAAAATCAGACTTGACACCAGAGAGGCTGAATACCGCACTGAGTCAATGCGGTCTTAGCCTCTCTGGTGTCAACACTCTGTCTGATTTTGGATTTTTTTTTTTTTTTTTCCAAAATCAGACTTGACACCAGAGAGGCTGAATACCGCACTGAGTCAATGCGGTCTTAGCCTCTCTGGTGTCAACACTCTGTCTGATTTTGGATTTTTTTTTTTTTTTCTAAAATCAGACTTGACACCAGAGAGGCTGAATACCGCACTGAGTCAATGCGGTCTTAGCCTCTCTGGTGTCAACACTCTGTCTGATTTTGGATTTTTTTTTTTTTTTTTCCAAAATCAGACTTGACACCAGAGAGGCTGAATACCGCACTGAGTCAATGCGGTCTTAGCCTCTCTGGTGTCAACACTCTGTCTGATTTTGGATTTTTTTTTTTTTTTTTCCAAAATCAGACTTGACACCAGAAAGGCTGAATACCGCACTGAGTCAATGCGGTCTTAGCCTCTCTGGTCTCAACACTCTGTCTGATTTTGGATTTTTTTTTTTTTTTTTCCAAAATCAGACTTGACAACAGAGAGGCTGAATACCGCACTGAGTCAATGCGGTCTTAGCCTCTCTGGTCTCAACACTCTGTCTGATTTTGGATTTTTTTTTTTTTTTTCCAAAATCAGACTTGACACCAGAGAGGCTGAATACCGCACTGAGTCAATGCGGTCTTAGCCTCTCTGGTGTCAACACTCTGTCTGATTTTGGATTTTTTTTTTTTTTTTTTTCAAAATCAGACTTGACACCAGAGAGGCTGAATACCGCACTGAGTCAAGGCGGTCTTAGCCTCTCTGGTGTCAACACTCTGTCTGATTTTGGATTTTTTTTTTTTTTTTCCAAAATCAGACTTGACACCAGAGAGGCTGAATACCGCACTGAGTCAATGCGGTCTTAGCCTCTCTGGTCTCAACACTCTGTCTGATTTTGGATTTATTTTTTTTCCAAAATCAGACTTGACACCAGAGAGGCTGAATACCGCACTGAGTCAATGCGGTCTTAGCCTCTCTGGTGTCAACACTCTGTCTGATTTTGGATTTTTTTTTTTTTTTTTCCAAAATCAGACTTGACACCAGAGAGGCTGAATACCGCACTGAGTCAATGCGGTCTTAGCCTCTCTGGTGTCAACACTCTGTCTGATTTTGGATTTTTTTTTTTTTTTTCTTCAAAATCAGACTTGACACCAGAGAGGCTGAATACCGCACTGAGTCAATGCGGTCTTAGCCTCTCTGGTCTCAACACTCGGTCTGATTTTGGATTTTTTTTTTTTTTTTTTCCAAAATCAGACTTGACACCAGAGAGGCTGAATACCGCACTGAGTCAATGCGGTCTTAGCCTCTCTGGTGTCAACACTCTGTCTGATTTTGGATTTTTTTTTTTTTTTTTTCCAAAATCAGACTTGACACCAGAGAGGCTGAATACTGCACTGAGTCAATGCGGTCTTAGCCTCTCTGGTCTCAACACTCTGTCTGATTTTGGATTTTTTTTTTTTTTTTCCAAAATCAGACTTGACACCAGAGAGGCTGAATACTGCACTGAGTCAATGCGGTCTTAGCCTCTCTGGTCTCAACACTCTGTCTGATTTTGGATTTTTTTTTTTTTTTTTCCAAAATCAGACTTGACACCAGAGAGGCTGAATACCGCACTGAGTCAATGCAGTCTTAGCCTCTCTGGTGTCAACACTCTGTCTGATTTTGGATTTTTTTTTTTTTTTTTTCTAAAATCAGACTTGACACCAGAGAGGCTGAATACCGCACTGAGTCAATGCGGTCTTAGCCTCTCTGGTGTCAACACTCTGTCTGATTTTGGATTTTTTTTTTTTTTTTTTCAAAAATCAGACTTGACACCAGAGAGGCTGAATACTGCACTGAGTCAATGCGGTCTTAGCCTCTCTGGTCTCAACACTTTGTCTGATTTTGGATTTTTTTTTTTTTTTTCCAAAATCAGACTTGACACCAGAGAGGCTGAATACCGCACTGAGTCAATGCGGTCTTAGCCTCTCTGGTGTCAACACTCTGTCTGATTTTGGATTTTTTTTTTTTTTTTCCAAAATCAGACTTGACACCAGAGAGGCTGAATACCGCTCTGAGTCAATGCGGTCTTAGCCTCTCTGGTCTCAACACTCTCTCTGATTTTGGATTTTTTTTTTTTTTTCCAAAATCAGACTTGACACCAGAGAGGCTGAATACCGCACTGAGTCAATGCGGTCTTAGCCTCTCTGGTGTCAACACTTTGTCTGATTTTGGATTTTTTTTTTTTTTTTTTTTTCCAAAATCAGACTTGACACCAGAGAGGCTGAATACCGCACTGAGTCAATGCGGTCTTAGCCTCTCTGGTCTCAACACTCTGTCTGATTTTGGATTTTTTTTTTTTTTTCAAAAATCAGACTTGACACCAGAGAGGATGAATACCGCACTGAGTCAATGCGATCTTAGCCTCTCTGGTGTCAACACTCTGTCTGATTTTGGATTTTTTTTTTTTTTTCCAAAATCAGTCTTGACACCAGAGAGGCTGAATACTGCACTGAGTCAATGCGGGCTTAGCCTCTCTGGTCTCAACACTCTGTCTGATTTTGGATTTTTTTTTTTTTTTTTCCAAAATCAGACTTGACACCAGAGAGGCTGAATACCGCACTGAGTCAATGCGGTCTTAGCCTCTCTGGTGTCAACACTCTGTCTGATTTTGGATTTTTTTTTTTTTTTTCCAAAATCAGACTTGACACCAGAGAGGCTGAATACCGCTCTGAGTCAATGCGGTCTTAGCCTCTCTGGTCTCAACACTCTCTCTGATTTTGGATTTTTTTTTTTTTTTCTAAAATCAGACTTGACACCAGAGAGGCTGAATACTGCACTGAGTCAATGCGGTCTTAGCCTCTCTGGTGTCAACACTCTGTCTGATTTTGGATTTTTTTTTTTTTTTTTCCAAAATCAGACTTGACACCAGAGAGGCTGAATACCGCACTGAGTCAATGCGGTCTTAGCCTCTCTGGTGTCAACACTTTGTCTGATTTTGGATTTTTTTTTTTTTTTTTTTTCCAAAATCAGACTTGACACCAGAGAGGCTGAATACTGCACTGAGTCAATGCGGTCTTAGCCTCTCTGGTCTCAACACTCTGTCTGATTTTGGATTTTTTTTTTTTTTTTTTCCAAAATCAGACTTGACACCAGAGAGGCTGAATACTGCACTGAGTCAATGCGGTCTTAGCCTCTCTGGTCTCAACACTTTGTCTGATTTTGGATTTTTTTTTTTTTTTTCCAAAATCAGACTTGACACCAGAGAGGCTGAATACTGCACTGAGTCAATGCGGTCTTAGCCTCTCTGGTCTCAACACTCTGTCTGATTTTGGATTTTTTATTTTTTTTTCCAAAATCAGACTTGACACCAGAGAGGCTAAATACCGCACTGAGTCAATGCGGTCTTAGCCTCTCTGGTCTCAACACTCTGTCTGATTTTGGATTTTTTTTTTTTTTTTCCAAAATCAGACTTGACACCAGAGAGGCTGAATACCGCACTGAGTCAATGCGGTCTTAGCCTCTCTGGTGTCAACACTCTGTCTGATTTTGGATTTTTTTTTTTTTTTTTTTCCAAAATCAGACTTGACACCAGAGAGGCTGAATACCGCACTGAGTCAATGCGGTCTTAGCCTCTCTGGTCTCAACACTCTGTCTGATTTTGGATTTTTTTTTTTTTTTTTCCAAAATCAGACTTGACACCAGAGAGGCTGAATACCGCACTGAGTCAATGCGGTCTTAGCCTCTCTGGTGTCAACACTCTGTCTGATTTTGGATTTTTTTTTTTTTTTTTTTCCAAAATCAGACTTGACACCAGAGAGGCTGAATACCGCACTGAGTCAATGCGGTCTTAGCCTCTCTGGTGTCAACACTCTGTCTGATTTTGGATTTTTTTTTTTTTTTTTTTCCAAAATCAGACTTGACACCAGAGAGGCTGAATACCGCACTGAGTCAATGCGGTCTTAGCCTCTCTGGTGTCAACACTCTGTCTGATTTTGGATTTTTTTTTTTTTTTTTTCTAAAATCAGACTTGACACCAGAGAGGCTGAATACCGCACTGAGTCAATGCGGTCTTAGCCTCTCTGGTGTCAACACTCTGTCTGATTTTGGATTTTTTTTTTTTTTTTTCTAAAATCAGACTTGACACCAGAGAGGCTGAATACCGCACTGAGTCAATGCGGTCTTAGCCTCTCTGGTGTCAACACTCTGTCTGATTTTGGATTTTTTTTTTTTTTTTTTTCCAAAATCAGACTTGACACCAGAGAGGCTGAATACTGCACTGAGTCAATGCGGTCTTAGCCTCTCTGGTCTCAACACTTTGTCTGATTTTGGATTTTTTTTTTTTTTTTCCAAAATCAGACTTGACACCAGAGAGGCTGAATACTGCACTGAGTCAATGCGGTCTTAGCCTCTCTGGTCTCAACACTCTGTCTGATTTTGGATTTTTTATTTTTTTTTCCAAAATCAGACTTGACACCAGAGAGGCTAAATACCGCACTGAGTCAATGCGGTCTTAGCCTCTCTGGTCTCAACACTCTGTCTGATTTTGGATTTTTTTTTTTTTTTTCCAAAATCAGACTTGACACCAGAGAGGCTGAATACCGCACTGAGTCAATGCGGTCTTAGCCTCTCTGGTCTCAACACTCTGTCTGATTTTGGATTTTTTTTTTTTTTTTACCAAAATCAGACTTGACACCAGAGAGGCTGAATACCGCACTGAGTCAATGCGGTCTTAGCCTCTCTGGTGTCAACACTCTGTCTGATTTTGGATTTTTTTTTTTTTTTCCAAAATCAGACTTGACACCAGAGAGGCTGAATACTGCACTGAGTCAATGCGGTCTTAGCCTCTCTGGTGTCAACACTCTGTCTGATTTTGGATTTTTTTTTTTTTTTCCAAAATCAGACTTGACACCAGAGAGGCTGAATACTGCACTGAGTCAATGCGGTCTTAGCCTCTCTGGTGTCAACACTCTGTCTGATTTTGGATTTTTTTTTTTTTTTTTTCTAAAATCAGACTTGACACCAGAGAGGCTGAATACCGCACTGAGTCAATGCGGTCTTAGCCTCTCTGGTGTCAACACTCTGTCTGATTTTGGATTTTTTTTTTTTTTTTTTTCCAAAATCAGACTTGACACCAGAGAGGCTGAATACTGCACTGAGTCAATGCGGTCTTAGCCTCTCTGGTCTCAACACTTTGTCTGATTTTGGATTTTTTTTTTTTTTTTTCCAAAATCAGACTTGACACCAGAGAGGCTGAATACTGCACTGAGTCAATGCGGTCTTAGCCTCTCTGGTCTCAACACTCTGTCTGATTTTGGATTTTTTATTTTTTTTTCCAAAATCAGACTTGACACCAGAGAGGCTAAATACCGCACTGAGTCAATGCGGTCTTAGCCTCTCTGGTCTCAACACTCTGTCTGATTTTGGATTTTTTTTTTTTTTTCCAAAATCAGACTTGACACCAGAGAGGCTGAATACCGCACTGAGTCAATGCGGTCTTAGCCTCTCTGGTGTCAACACTCTGTCTGATTTTGGATTTTTTTTTTTTTTTTTTCAAAATCAGACTTGACACCAGAGAGGCTGAATACCGCACTGAGTCAATGCGGTCTTAGCCTCTCTGGTCTCAACACTCTGTCTGATTTTGGATTTTTTTTTTTTTTTTTCCAAAATCAGACTTGACACCAGAGAGGCTGAATACCGCACTGAGTCAATGCGGTCTTAGCCTCTCTGGTGTCAACACTCTGTCTGATTTTGGATTTTTTTTTTTTTTTCTAAAATCAGACTTGACACCAGAGAGGCTGAATACCGCACTGAGTCAATGCGGTCTTAGCCTCTCTGGTCTCAACACTCTGTCTGATTTTGGATTTTTTTTTTTTTTTTTCCAAAATCAGACTTGACACCAGAGAGGCTGAATACCGCACTGAGTCAATGCGGTCTTAGCCTCTCTGGTCTCAACACTCTGTCTGATTTTGGATTTTTTTTTTTTTTTTTCCAAAATCAGACTTGACACCAGAGAGGCTGAATACCGCACTGAGTCAATGCGGTCTTAGCCTCTCTGGTCTCAACACTCTGTCTGATTTTGGATTTTTTTTTTTTTTTTTTTCCAAAATCAGACTTGACACCAGAGAGGCTGAATACCGCAATGAGTCAATGCGGTCTTAGCCTCTCTGGTGTCAACACTCTGTCTGATTTTGGATTTTTTTTTTTTTTTCTAAAATCAGACTTGACACCAGAGAGGCTGAATACCGCACTGAGTCAATGCGGTCTTAGCCTCTCTGGTGTCAACACTCTGTCTGATTTTGGATTTTTCTTTTTTTTTTTCCAAAATCAGACTTGACACCAGAGAGGCTGAATACCGCACTGAGTCAATGCGGTCTTAGCCTCTCTGGTGTCAACACTCTGTCTGATTTTGGATTTTTTTATTTTTTTTTCCAAAATCAGACTTGACACCAGAAAGGCTGAATACCGCACTGAGTCAATGCGGTCTTAGCCTCTCTGGTCTCAACACTCTGTCTGATTTTGGATTTTTTTTTTTTTTTTCCAAAATCAGACTTGACAACAGAGAGGCTGAATACCGCACTGAGTCAATGCGGTCTTAGCCTCTCTGGTCTCAACACTCTGTCTGATTTTGGATTTTTTTTTTTTTTTTTCCAAAATCAGACTTGACACCAGAGAGGCTGAATACCGCACTGAGTCAATGCGGTCTTAGCCTCTCTGGTGTCAACACTCTGTCTGATTTTGGATTTTTTTTTTTTTTTTTTTCAAAATCAGACTTGACACCAGAGAGGCTGAATACCGCACTGAGTCAAGGCGGTCTTAGCCTCTCTGGTGTCAACACTCTGTCTGATTTTGGATTTTTTTTTTTTTTTCCAAAATCAGACTTGACACCAGAGAGGCTGAATACCGCACTGAGTCAATGCGGTCTTAGCCTCTCTGGTCTCAACACTCTGTCTGATTTTGGATTTATTTTTTTTCCAAAATCAGACTTGACACCAGAGAGGCTGAATACCGCACTGAGTCAATGCGGTCTTAGCCTCTCTGGTGTCAACACTCTGTCTGATTTTGGATTTTTTTTTTTTTTTTTTCCAAAATCAGACTTGACACCAGAGAGGCTGAATACCGCACTGAGTCAATGCGGTCTTAGCCTCTCTGGTGTCAACACTCTGTCTGATTTTGGATTTTTTTTTTTTTTTCTTCAAAATCAGACTTGACACCAGAGAGGCTGAATACCGCACTGAGTCAATGCGGTCTTAGCCTCTCTGGTCTCAACACTCGGTCTGATTTTGGATTTTTTTTTTTTTTTTTTCCAAAATCAGACTTGACACCAGAGAGGCTGAATACCGCACTGAGTCAATGCGGTCTTAGCCTCTCTGGTGTCAACACTCTGTCTGATTTTGGATTTTTTTTTTTTTTTTTTCCAAAATCAGACTTGACACCAGAGAGGCTGAATACTGCACTGAGTCAATGCGGTCTTAGCCTCTCTGGTCTCAACACTCTGTCTGATTTTGGATTTTTTTTTTTTTTTTTCCAAAATCAGACTTGACACCAGAGAGGCTGAATACCGCACTGAGTCAATGCGGTCTTAGCCTCTCTGGTGTCAACACTCTGTCTGATTTTGGATTTTTTTTTTTTTTTTCCAAAATCAGACTTGACACCAGAGAGGCTGAATACCGCACTGAGTCAATGCGGTCTTAGCCTCTCTGGTGTCAACACTCTGTCTGATTTTGGATTTTTTTTTTTTTTTTTTCTAAAATCAGACTTGACACCAGAGAGGCTGAATACCGCACTGAGTCAATGCGGTCTTAGCCTCTCTGGTGTCAACACTCTGTCTGATTTTGGATTTTTTTTTTTTTTTTTTCAAAAATCAGACTTGACACCAGAGAGGCTGAATACTGCACTGAGTCAATGCGGTCTTAGCCTCTCTGGTCTCAACACTTTGTCTGATTTTGGATTTTTTTTTTTTTTTTTCCAAAATCAGACTTGACACCAGAGAGGCTGAATACCGCACTGAGTCAATGCGGTCTTAGCCTCTCTGGTGTCAACACTCTGTCTGATTTTGGATTTTTTTTTTTTTTTTCCAAAATCAGACTTGACACCAGAGAGGCTGAATACCGCTCTGAGTCAATGCGGTCTTAGCCTCTCTGGTCTCAACACTCTCTCTGATTTTGGATTTTTTTTTTTTTTCCAAAATCAGACTTGACACCAGAGAGGCTGAATACCGCACTGAGTCAATGCGGTCTTAGCCTCTCTGGTGTCAACACTTTGTCTGATTTTGGATTTTTTTTTTTTTTTTTTTTCCAAAATCAGACTTGACACCAGAGAGGCTGAATACCGCACTGAGTCAATGCGGTCTTAGCCTCTCTGCTCTCAACACTCTGTCTGATTTTGGATTTTTTTTTTTTTTTCAAAAATCAGACTTGACACCAGAGAGGCTGAATACCGCACTGAGTCAATGCGGTCTTAGCCTCTCTGGTGTCAACACTTTGTCTGATTTTGGATTTTTTTTTTTTTTTTTTTTCCAAAATCAGACTTGACACCAGAGAGGCTGAATACTGCACTGAGTCAATGCGGTCTTAGCCTCTCTGGTCTCAACACTCTGTCTGATTTTGGATTTTTTTTTTTTTTTTTTCCAAAATCAGACTTGACACCAGAGAGGCTAAATACCGCACTGAGTCAATGCGGTCTTAGCCTCTCTGGTCTCAACACTCTGTCTGATTTTGGATTTTTTTTTTTTTTTTCCAAAATAAGACTTGACACCAGAGAGGCTGAATACCGCTCTGAGTCAATGCGGTCTTAGCCTCTCTGGTCTCAACACTCTCTCTGATTTTGGATTTTTTTTTTTTTTTCTAAAATCAGACTTGACACCAGAGAGGCTGAATACCGCACTGAGTCAATGCGGTCTTAGCCTCTCTGGTGTCAACACTCTGTCTGATTTTGGATTTTTTTTTTTTTTTTTTCCAAAATCAGACTTGACACCAGAGAGGCTGAATACCGCACTGAGTCAATGCGGTCTTAGCCTCTCTGGTGTCAACACTCTGTCTGATTTTGGATTTTTTTTTTTTTTTTTTTCCAAAATCAGACTTGACACCAGAGAGGCTGAATACCGCACTGAGTCAATGCGGTCTTAGCCTCTCTGGTCTCAACACTCTGTCTGATTTTGGATTTTTTTTTTTTTTTTCCAAAATCAGACTTGACACCAGAGAGGCTGAATACCGCACTGAGTCAATGCGGTCTTAGCCTCTCTGGTGTCAACACTCTGTCTGATTTTGGATTTTTTTTTTTTTTTTTTTCCAAAATCAGACTTGACACCAGAGAGGCTGAATACCGCACTGAGTCAATGCGGTCTTAGCCTCTCTGGTGTCAACACTCTGTCTGATTTTGGATTTTTTTTTTTTTTTTTTTCCAAAATCAGACTTGACACCAGAGAGGCTGAATACCGCACTGAGTCAATGCGGTCTTAGCCTCTCTGGTGTCAACACTCTGTCTGATTTTGGATTTTTTTTTTTTTTTTTTCTAAAATCAGACTTGACACCAGAGAGGCTGAATACCGCACTGAGTCAATGCGGTCTTAGCCTCTCTGGTGTCAACACTCTGTCTGATTTTGGATTTTTTTTTTTTTTTTTTCTAAAATCAGACTTGACACCAGAGAGGCTGAATACCGCACTGAGTCAATGCGGTCTTAGCCTCTCTGGTGTCAACACTCTGTCTGATTTTGGATTTTTTTTTTTTTTTTTTTCCAAAATCAGACTTGACACCAGAGAGGCTGAATACTGCACTGAGTCAATGCGGTCTTAGCCTCTCTGGTCTCAACACTTTGTCTGATTTTGGATTTTTTTTTTTTTTTTCCAAAATCAGACTTGACACCAGAGAGGCTGAATACTGCACTGAGTCAATGCGGTCTTAGCCTCTCTGGTCTCAACACTCTGTCTGATTTTGGATTTTTTATTTTTTTTTCCAAAATCAGACTTGACACCAGAGAGGCTAAATACCGCACTGAGTCAATGCGGTCTTAGCCTCTCTGGTCTCAACACTCTGTCTGATTTTGGATTTTTTTTTTTTTTTTCCAAAATCAGACTTGACACCAGAGAGGCTGAATACCGCACTGAGTCAATGCGGTCTTAGCCTCTCTGGTCTCAACACTCTGTCTGATTTTGGATTTTTTTTTTTTTTTTACCAAAATCAGACTTGACACCAGAGAGGCTGAATACCGCACTGAGTCAATGCGGTCTTAGCCTCTCTGGTGTCAACACTCTGTCTGATTTTGGATTTTTTTTTTTTTTTCCAAAATCAGACTTGACACCAGAGAGGCTGAATACTGCACTGAGTCAATGCGGTCTTAGCCTCTCTGGTGTCAACACTCTGTCTGATTTTGGATTTTTTTTTTTTTTTCCAAAATCAGACTTGACACCAGAGAGGCTGAATACTGCACTGAGTCAATGCAGTCTTAGCCTCTCTGGTGTCAACACTCTGTCTGATTTTGGATTTTTTTTTTTTTTTTTTCTAAAATCAGACTTGACACCAGAGAGGCTGAATACCGCACTGAGTCAATGCGGTCTTAGCCTCTCTGGTGTCAACACTCTGTCTGATTTTGGATTTTTTTTTTTTTTTTTTTCCAAAATCAGACTTGACACCAGAGAGGCTGAATACTGCACTGAGTCAATGCGGTCTTAGCCTCTCTGGTCTCAACACTTTGTCTGATTTTGGATTTTTTTTTTTTTTTTCCAAAATCAGACTTGACACCAGAGAGGCTGAATACTGCACTGAGTCAATGCGGTCTTAGCCTCTCTGGTCTCAACACTCTGTCTGATTTTGGATTTTTTATTTTTTTTTCCAAAATCAGACTTGACACCAGAGAGGCTAAATACCGCACTGAGTCAATGCGGTCTTAGCCTCTCTGGTCTCAACACTCTGTCTGATTTTGGATTTTTTTTTTTTTTTCCAAAATCAGACTTGACACCAGAGAGGCTGAATACCGCACTGAGTCAATGCGGTCTTAGCCTCTCTGGTGTCAACACTCTGTCTGATTTTGGATTTTTTATTTTTTTTTCCAAAATCAGACTTGACACCAGAGAGGCTGAATACTGCACTGAGTCAATGCGGTCTTAGCCTATCTGGTCTCAACACTCTGTCTGATTTTGGATTTTTTTTTTTTTTTTTCCAAAATCAGACGACACCAGAGAGGCTGAATACCGCACTGAGTCAATGCGGTCTTAGCCTCTCTGGTGTCAACACTCTGTCTGATTTTGGATTTTTTTTTTTTTTTTTCCAAAATCAGACTTGACAACAGAGAGGCTGAGTACCGCACTGAGTCAATGCGGTCTTAGCCTCTCTGGTGTCAACACTCTGTCTGATTTTGGATTTTTTTTTTTTTTTTTTTAAATCAGACTTGACACCAGAGAGGCTGAATACCGCACTGAGTCAATGCGGTCTTAGCCTCTCTGGTCTCAACACTCTGTCTGATTTTGGATTTTTTATTTTTTTTTTCCAAAATCAGACTTGACACCAGAGAGGCTGACTACCGCACTGAGTCAATACGGTCTTAGCCTCTCTGGTGTCAACACTCTGTCTGATTTTGGATTTTTTTTTTTTTTTTCCAAAATCAGACTTGACACCAGAGAGGCTGAATACCGCACTGAGTCAATGCGGTCTTAGCCTCTCTGGTGTCAACACTCTGTCTGATTTTGGATTTTTTTTTTTTTTTTTTCAAAATCAGACTTGACACCAGAGAGGCTGAATACCGCACTGAGTCAATGCGGTCTTAGCCTCTCTGGTCTCAACACTCTGTCTGATTTTGGATTTTTTTTTTTTTTTCTAAAATCAGACTTGACACCAGAGAGGCTGAATACCGCACTGAGTCAATGCGGTCTTAGCCTCTCTGGTCTCAACACTCTGTCTGATTTTGGATTTTTTTTTTTTTTTTTCCAAAATCAGACTTGACACCAGAGAGGCTGAATACCGCACTGAGTCAATGCGGTCTTAGCCTCTCTGGTCTCAACACTCTGTCTGATTTTGGATTTTTTTTTTTTTTTTTCCAAAATCAGACTTGACACCAGAGAGGCTGAATACCGCACTGAGTCAATGCGGTCTTAGCCTCTCTGGTCTCAACACTCTGTCTGATTTTGGATTTTTTTTTTTTTTTTTTTCCAAAATCAGACTTGACACCAGAGAGGCTGAATACCGCAATGAGTCAATGCGGTCTTAGCCTCTCTGGTGTCAACACTCTGTCTGATTTTGGATTTTTTTATTTTTTTTCCAAAATCAGACTTGACACCAGAGAGGCTGAATACCGCACTGAGTCAATGCGGTCTTAGCCTCTCTGGTCTCAACACTCTGTCTGATTTTGGATTTTTTTTTTTTTTTTACCAAAATCAGACTTGACACCAGAGAGGCTGAATACCGCACTGAGTCAATGCGGTCTTAGCCTCTCTGGTGTCAACACTCTGTCTGATTTTGGATTTTTTTTTTTTTTCCAAAATCAGACTTGACACCAGAGAGGCTGAATACCGCACTGAGTCAATGCGGTCTTAGCCTCTCTGGTGTCAACACTCTGTCTGATTTTGGATTTTTTTTTTTTTTTTTTCTAAAATCAGACTTGACACCAGAGAGGCTGAATACCGCACTGAGTCAATGCGGTCTTAGCCTCTCTGGTGTCAACACTCTGTCTGATTTTGGATTTTTTTTTTTTTTTTTTCCAAAATCAGACTTGACACCAGAGAGGCTGAATACTGCACTGAGTCAATGCGGTCTTAGCCTCTCTGGTCTCAACACTTTGTCTGATTTTGGATTTTTTTTTTTTTTTTCCAAAATCAGACTTGACACCAGAGAGGCTGAATACTGCACTGAGTCAATGCGGTCTTAGCCTCTCTGGTCTCAACACTCTGTCTGATTTTGGATTTTTTATTTTTTTTTCCAAAATCAGACTTGACACCAGAGAGGCTAAATACCGCACTGAGTCAATGCGGTCTTAGCCTCTCTGGTCTCAACACTCTGTCTGATTTTGGATTTTTTTTTTTTTTTTCCAAAATCAGACTTGACACCAGAGAGGCTGAATACTGCACTGAGTCAATGCGGTCTTAGCCTCTCTGGTGTCAACACTCTGTCTGATTTTGGATTTTTTTTTTTTTTTTCCAAAATCAGACTTGACACCAGAGAGGCTGAATACCGCACTGAGTCAATGCGGTCTTAGCCTCTCTGGTCTCAACACTCTGTCTGATTTTCGATTTTTTTTTTTTTTTTACCAAAATCAGACTTGACACCAGAGAGGCTGAATACCGCACTGAGTCAATGCGGTCTTAGCCTCTCTGGTGTCAACACTCTGTCTGATTTTGGATTTATTTATTTTTTTCCAAAATCAGACTTGACACCAGAGAGGCTGAATACCGCACTGAGTCAATGCGGTCTTAGCCTCTCTGGTGTCAACACTCTGTCTGATTTTGGATTTTTTTTTTTTTTTTTTCTAAAATCAGACTTGACACCAGAGAGGCTGAATACCGCACTGAGTCAATGCGGTCTTAGCCTCTCTGGTGTCAACACTCTGTCTGATTTTGGATTTTTTTTTTTTTTTTTTTCCAAAATCAGACTTGACACCAGAGAGGCTGAATACCGCACTGAGTCAATGCGGTCTTAGCCTCTCTGGTGTCAACACTCTGTCTGATTTTGGATTTTTTTTTTTTTTTTTTCCAAAATCAGACTTGACACCAGAGAGGCTGAATACAGCACTGAGTCAATGCGGTCTTAGCCTCTCTGGTGTCAACACTCTGTCTGATTTTGGATTTTTTTTTTTTTTTTCCAAAATCAGACTTGACACCAGAGAGGCTGAATACTGCACTGAGTCAATGCGGTCTTAGCCTCTCTGGTGTCAACACTCTGTCTGATTTTGGATTTTTTTTTTTTTTTTCCAAAATCAGACTTGACACCAGAGAGGCTGAATACCGCACTGAGTCAATGCGGTCTTAGCCTCTCTGGTCTCAACACTCTGTCTGATTTTCGATTTTTTTTTTTTTTTTACCAAAATCAGACTTGACACCAGAGAGGCTGAATACCGCACTGAGTCAATGCGGTCTTAGCCTCTCTGGTGTCAACACTCTGTCTGATTTTGGATTTATTTATTTTTTTCCAAAATCAGACTTGACACCAGAGAGGCTGAATACCGCACTGAGTCAATGCGGTCTTAGCCTCTCTGGTGTCAACACTCTGTCTGATTTTGGATTTTTTTTTTTTTTTTTTCTAAAATCAGACTTGACACCAGAGAGGCTGAATACCGCACTGAGTCAATGCGGTCTTAGCCTCTCTGGTGTCAACACTCTGTCTGATTTTGGATTTTTTTTTTTTTTTTTTTCCAAAATCAGACTTGACACCAGAGAGGCTGAATACCGCACTGAGTCAATGCGGTCTTAGCCTCTCTGGTGTCAACACTCTGTCTGATTTTGGATTTTTTTTTTTTTTTTTTCCAAAATCAGACTTGACACCAGAGAGGCTGAATACCGCACTGAGTCAATGCGGTCTTAGCCTCTCTGGTGTCAACACTCTGTCTGATTTTGGATTTTTTTTTTTTTTTCCAAAATCAGACTTGACACCAGAGAGGCTGAATACTGCACTGAGTCAATGCGGTCTTAGCCTCTCTGGTGTCAACACTCTGTCTGATTTTGGATTTTTTTTTTTTTTTCCAAAATCAGACTTGACACCAGAGAGGCTGAATACTGCACTGAGTCAATGCGGTCTTAGCCTCTCTGGTGTCAACACTCTGTCTGATTTTGGATTTTTTTTTTTTTTTTTTCTAAAATCAGACTTGACACCAGAGAGGCTGAATACCGCACTGAGTCAATGCGGTCTTAGCCTCTCTGGTGTCAACACTCTGTCTGATTTTGGATTTTTTTTTTTTTTTTTTTCCAAAATCAGACTTGACACCAGAGAGGCTGAATACTGCACTGAGTCAATGCGGTCTTAGCCTCTCTGGTCTCAACACTTTGTCTGATTTTGGATATTTTTTTTTTTTTTCCAAAATCAGACTTGACACCAGAGAGGCTGAATACTGCACTGAGTCAATGCGGTCTTAGCCTCTCTGGTCTCAACACTCTGTCTGATTTTGGATTTTTTATTTTTTTTTCCAAAATCAGACTTGACACCAGAGAGGCTAAATACCGCACTGAGTCAATGCGGTCTTAGCCTCTCTGGTCTCAACACTCTGTCTGATTTTGGATTTTTTTTTTTTTTTCCAAAATCAGACTTGACACCAGAGAGGCTGAATACCGCACTGAGTCAATGCGGTCTTAGCCTCTCTGGTGTCAACACTCTGTCTGATTTTGGATTTTTTATTTTTTTTTCCAAAATCAGACTTGACACCAGAGAGGCTGAATACTGCACTGAGTCAATGCAGTCTTAGCCTCTCTGGTGTCAACACTCTGTCTGATTTTGGATTTTTTTTTTTTTTTTCCAAAATCAGTCTTGACACCAGAGAGGCTGAATACTGCACTGAGTCAATGCGGTCTTAGCCTCTCTGGTCTCAACACTCTGTCTGATTTTGGATTTTTTTTTTTTTTTTTCCAAAATCAGACTTGACACCAGAGAGGCTGAATACCGCACTGAGTCAATGCGGTCTTAGCCTCTCTGGTGTCAACACTCTGTCTGATTTTGGATTTTTTTTTTTTTTTTCAAAAATCAGACTTGACACCAGAGAGGCTGAATACCGCTCTGAGTCAATGCGGTCTTAGCCTCTCTGGTCTCAACACTCTCTCTGATTTTGGATTTTTTTTTTTTTTTCTAAAATCAGACTTGACACCAGAGAGGCTGAATACCGCACTGAGTCAATGCGGTCTTAGCCTCTCTGGTCTCAACACTCTCTCTGATTTTGGATTTTTTTTTTTTTTTTTCCAAAATCAGACTTGACACCAGAGAGGCTGAATACCGCACTGAGTCAATGCGGTCTTAGCCTCTCTGGTGTCAACACTCTGTCTGATTTTGGATTTTTTTTTTTTTTTTCCAAAATCAGACTTGACACCAGAGAGGCTGAATACTGCACTGAGTCAATGCGGTCTTAGCCTCTCTGGTCTCAACACTCTGTCTGATTTTGGATTTTTTTTTTTTTTTTTCCAAAATCAGACTTGACACCAGAGAGGCTGAATACCGCACTGAGTCAATGCGGTCTTAGCCTCTCTGGTGTCAACACTCTGTCTGATTTTGGATTTTTTTTTTTTTTTTCCAAAATCAGACTTGACACCAGAGAGGCTGAATAGTGCACTGAGTCAATGCGGTCTTAGCCTCTCTGGTCTCAACACTCTGTCTGATTTTGGATTTTTTTTTTTTTTTTTCCAAAATCAGACTTGACACCAGAGAGGCTGAATACCGCACTGAGTCAATGCGGTCTTAACCTCTCTGGTGTCAACACTCTGTCTGATTTTGGATTTTTTTTTTTTTTTTTTTTCCAAAATCAGACTTGACACCAGAGAGGCTGAATACCGCACTGAGTCAATGCGGTCTTAGCCTCTCTGGTCTCAACACTCTGTCTGATTTTGGATTTTTTTTTTTTTTTCCAAAATCAGACTTGACACCAGAGAGGCTGAATACCGCACTGAGTCAATGCGGTCTTAGCCTCTCTGGTGTCAACACTCTGTCTGATTTTGGATTTTTTTTTTTTTTTTCCAAAATCAGACTTGACACCAGAGAGGCTGAATACTGCACTGAGTCAATGCGGTCTTAGCCTCTCTGGTCTCAACACTCTGTCTGATTTTGGATTTTTTTTTTTTTTTTTCAAAAATCAGACTTGACACCAGAGAGGCTGAATACCGCACTGAGTCAATGCGGTCTTAGCCTCTCTGGTGTCAACACTCTGTCTGATTTTGGATTTTTTTTTTTTTTTTCCAAAATCAGACTTGACAGCAGAGAGGCTGAATACCGCTCTGAGTCAATGCGGTCTTAGCCTCTCTGGTCTCAACACTCTCTCTGATTTTGGATTTTTTTTTTTTTTTCCAAAATCAGACTTGACACCAGAGAGGCTGAATACCGCACTGAGTCAATGCGGTCTTAGCCTCTCTGGTGTCAACACTCTGTCTGATTTTGGATTTTTTTTTTTTTTTTTCCAAAATCAGACTTGACACCAGAGAGGCTGAATACCGCACTGAGTCAATGCGGTCTTAGCCTCTCTGGTGTCAACACTCTGTCTGATTTTGGATTTTTTTTTTTTTTTTCCAAAATCAGACTTGACACCAGAGAGGCTGAATACTGCACTGAGTCAATGCGGTCTTAGCCTCTCTGGTCTCAACACTCTGTCTGATTTTGGATTTTTTTTTTTTTTTTTCAAAAATCAGACTTGACACCAGAGAGGCTGAATACCGCACTGAGTCAATGCGGTCTTAGCCTCTCTGGTGTCAACACTCTGTCTGATTTTGGATTTTTTTTTTTTTTTTCCAAAATCAGACTTGACAGCAGAGAGGCTGAATACCGCTCTGAGTCAATGCGGTCTTAGCCTCTCTGGTCTCAACACTCTCTCTGATTTTGGATTTTTTTTTTTTTTTCCAAAATCAGACTTGACACCAGAGAGGCTGAATACCGCACTGAGTCAATGCGGTCTTAGCCTCTCTGGTGTCAACACTCTGTCTGATTTTGGATTTTTTTTTTTTTTTTTCCAAAATCAGACTTGACACCAGAGAGGCTGAATACCGCACTGAGTCAATGCGGTCTTAGCCTCTCTGGTGTCAACACTCTGTCTGATTTTGGATTTTTTTTTTTTTTTTTCCAAAATCAGACTTGACACCAGAGAGGCTGAATACCGCACTGAGTCAATGCGGTCTTAGCCTCTCTGGTCTCAACACTCTGTCTGATTTTGGATTTTTTTTTTTTTTTTCCAAAATCAGACTTGACACCAGAGAGGCTGAATACCGCACTGAGTCAATGCGGTCTTAGCCTCTCTGGTGTCAACACTCTGTCTGATTTTGGATTTTTTTTTTTTTTTTCCAAAATCAGACTTGACACCAGAGAGGCTGAATACCGCACTGAGTCAATGTGGTCTTAGCCTCTCTGGTGTCAACACTCTGTCTGATTTTGGATTTTTTTTTTTTTTTTCCAAAATCAGACTTGACACCAGAGAGGCTGAATACCGCACTGAGTCAATGCGGTCTTAGCCTCTCTGGTGTCAACACTCTGTCTGATTTTGGATTTTTTTTTTTTTTTTTCCAAAATCAGACTTGACACCAGAGAGGCTGAATACCGCACTGAGTCAATGCGGTCTTAGCCTCTCTGGTGTCAACACTCTGTCTGATTTTGGATTTTTTTTTTTTTTTTTCCAAAATCAGACTTGACACCAGAGAGGCTGAATACCGCTCTGAGTCAATGCGGTCTTAGCCTCTCTGGTCTCAACACTCTCTCTGATTTTGGATTTTTTTTTTTTTTCCAAAATCAGACTTGACACCAGAGAGGCTGAATACCGCACTGAGTCAATGCGGTCTTAGCCTCTCTGGTGTCAACACTTTGTCTGATTTTGGATTTTTTTTTTTTTTTTTTTTCCAAAATCAGACTTGACACCAGAGAGGCTGAATACCGCACTGAGTCAATGCGGTCTTAGCCTCTCTGGTCTCAACACTCTGTCTGATTTTGGATTTTTTTTTTTTTTTCAAAAATCAGACTTGACACCAGAGAGGATGAATACCGCACTGAGTCAATGCGATCTTAGCCTCTCTGGTGTCAACACTCTGTCTGATTTTGGATTTTTTTTTTTTTTTTTTAAATCAGACTTGACACCAGAGAGGCTGAATACTGCACTGAGTCAATGCGGTCTTAGCCTCTCTGGTCTCAACACTCTGTCTGATTTTGGATTTTTTTTTTTTTTTTTTCCAAAATCAGACTTGACACCAGAGAGGCTGAATACCACTCTGAGTCAATGCGGTCTTAGCCTCTCTGGTCTCAACACTCTCTCTGATTTTGGATTTTTTTTTTTTTTTTTCAAAAATCAGACTTGACACCAGAGAGGCTGAATACAGCACTGAGTCAATGCGGTCTTAGCCTCTCTGGTGTCAACACTCTGTCTGATTTTGGATTTTTTTTTTTTTTTTCCAAAATCAGACTTGACACCAGAGAGGCTGAATACTGCACTGAGTCAATGCGGTCTTAGCCTCTCTGGTCTCAACACTCTGTCTGATTTTGGATTTTTTTTTTTTTTTTTCCAAAATCAGACTTGACACCAGAGAGGCTGAATACCGCACTGAGTCAATGCGGTCTTAGCCTCTCTGGTCTCAACACTCTGTCTGATTTTGGATTTTTTTTTTTTTTTCCAAAATCAGACTTGACACCAGAGAGGCTGAATACCGCACTGAGTCAATGCGGTCTTAGCCTCTCTGGTGTCAACACTCTGTCTGATTTTGGATTTTTTTTTTTTTTTTCCAAAATCAGACTTGACACCAGAGAGGCTGAATACCGCACTGAGTCAATGTGGTCTTAGCCTCTCTGGTGTCAACACTCTGTCTGATTTTGGATTTTTTTTTTTTTTTTCCAAAATCAGACTTGACACCAGAGAGGCTGAATACCGCACTGAGTCAATGCGGTCTTAGCCTCTCTGGTGTCAACACTCTGTCTGATTTTGGATTTTTTTTTTTTTTTTTCCAAAATCAGACTTGACACCAGAGAGGCTGAATACCGCACTGAGTCAATGCGGTCTTAGCCTCTCTGGTGTCAACACTCTGTCTGATTTTGGATTTTTTTTTTTTTTTTTCCAAAATCAGACGACACCAGAGAGGCTGAATACCGCTCTGAGTCAATGCGGTCTTAGCCTCTCTGGTCTCAACACTCTCTCTGATTTTGGATTTTTTTTTTTTTTCCAAAATCAGACTTGACACCAGAGAGGCTGAATACCGCACTGAGTCAATGCGGTCTTAGCCTCTCTGGTGTCAACACTTTGTCTGATTTTGGATTTTTTTTTTTTTTTTTTTTTTCCAAAATCAGACTTGACACCAGAGAGGCTGAATACCGCACTGAGTCAATGCGGTCTTAGCCTCTCTGGTCTCAACACTCTGTCTGATTTTGGATTTTTTTTTTTTTTTCAAAAATCAGACTTGACACCAGAGAGGATGAATACCGCACTGAGTCAATGCGATCTTAGCCTCTCTGGTGTCAACACTCTGTCTGATTTTGGATTTATTTTTTATTTTTTTAAATCAGACTTGACACCAGAGAGGCTGAATACTGCACTGAGTCAATGTGGTCTTAGCCTCTCTGGTCTCAACACTCTGTCTGATTTTGGATTTTTTTTTTTTTTTTTTTCCAAAATCAGACTTGACACCAGAGAGGCTGAATACCGCTCTGAGTCAATGCGGTCTTAGCCTCTCTGGTCTCAACACTCTCTCTGATTTTGGATTTTTTTTTTTTTTTTTCAAAAATCAGACTTGACACCAGAGAGGCTGAATACAGCACTGAGTCAATGCGGTCTTAGCCTCTCTGGTGTCAACACTCTGTCTGATTTTGGATTTTTTTTTTTTTTTTCCAAAATCAGACTTGACACCAGAGAGGCTGAATACTGCACTGAGTCAATGCGGTCTTAGCCTCTCTGGTCTCAACACTCTGTCTGATTTTGGATTTTTTTTTTTTTTTTTCCAAAATCAGACTTGACACCAGAGAGGCTGAATACCGCACTGAGTCAATGCGGTCTTAGCCTCTCTGGTGTCAACACTCTGTCTGATTTTGGATTTTTTTTTTTTTTTTCCAAAATCAGACTTGACACCAGAGAGGCTGAATAGTGCACTGAGTCAATGCGGTCTTAGCCTCTCTGGTCTCAACACTCTGTCTGATTTTGGATTTTTTTTTTTTTTTTTCCAAAATCAGACTTGACACCAGAGAGGCTGAATACCGCACTGAGTCAATGCGGTCTTAGCCTCTCTGGTGTCAACACTCTGTCTGATTTTGGATTTTTTTTTTTTTTTTTTTTCCAAAATCAGACTTGACACCAGAGAGGCTGAATACCGCACTGAGTCAATGCGGTCTTAGCCTGTCTGGTCTCAACACTCTGTCTGATTTTTGGATTTTTTTTTTTTTTTTTCCAAAATCAGACTTGACACCAGAGAGGCTGAATACCGCACTGAGTCAATGCGGTCTTAGCCTCTCTGGTGTCAACACTCTGTCTGATTTTGGATTTTTTTTTTTTTTTTCCAAAATCAGACTTGACACCAGAGAGGCTGAATACCGCTCTGAGTCAATGCGGTCTTAGCCTCTCTGGTCTCAACACTCTCTCTGATTTTGGATTTTTTTTTTTTTTCCAAAATCAGACTTGACACCAGAGAGGCTGAATACCGCACTGAGTCAATGCGGTCTTAGCCTCTCTGGTGTCAACACTTTGTCTGATTTTGGATTTTTTTTTTTTTTTTTTTTCCAAAATCAGACTTGACACCAGAGAGGCTGAATACCGCACTGAGTCAATGCGGTCTTAGCCTCTCTGGTCTCAACACTCTGTCTGATTTTGGATTTTTTTTTTTTTTTCAAAAATCAGACTTGACACCAGAGAGGATGAATACCGCACTGAGTCAATGCGATCTTAGCCTCTCTGGTGTCAACACTCTGTCTGATTTTGGATTTTTTTTTTTTTTTTCCAAAATCAGTCTTGACACCAGAGAGGCTGAATACTGCACTGAGTCAATGCGGGCTTAGCCTCTCTGGTCTCAACACTCTGTCTGATTTTGGATTTTTTTTTTTTTTTTTCCAAAATCAGACTTGACACCAGAGAGGCTGAATACCGCACTGAGTCAATGCGGTCTTAGCCTCTCTGGTGTCAACACTCTGTCTGATTTTGGATTTTTTTTTTTTTTTTCCAAAATCAGACTTGACACCAGAGAGGCTGAATACCGCACTGAGTCAATGCGGTCTTAGCCTCTCTGGTGTCAACACTCTGTCTGATTTTGGATTTTTTTTTTTTTTTTCCAAAATCAGACTTGACACCAGAGAGGCTGAATACCGCTCTGAGTCAATGCGGTCTTAGCCTCTCTGGTCTCAACACTCTCTCTGATTTTGGATTTTTTTTTTTTTTCCAAAATCAGACTTGACACCAGAGAGGCTGAATACCGCACTGAGTCAATGCGGTCTTAGCCTCTCTGGTGTCAACACTTTGTCTGATTTTGGATTTTTTTTTTTTTTTTTTTTCCAAAATCAGACTTGACACCAGAGAGGCTGAATACCGCACTGAGTCAATGCGGTCTTAGCCTCTCTGGTCTCAACACTCTGTCTGATTTTGGATTTTTTTTTTTTTTTCAAAAATCAGACTTGACACCAGAGAGGATGAATACCGCACTGAGTCAATGCGATCTTAGCCTCTCTGGTGTCAACACTCTGTCTGATTTTGGATTTTTTTTTTTTTTTTCCAAAATCAGTCTTGACACCAGAGAGGCTGAATACTGCACTGAGTCAATGCGGGCTTAGCCTCTCTGGTCTCAACACTCTGTCTGATTTTGGATTTTTTTTTTTTTTTTTCCAAAATCAGACTTGACACCAGAGAGGCTGAATACCGCACTGAGTCAATGCGGTCTTAGCCTCTCTGGTGTCAACACTCTGTCTGATTTTGGATTTTTTTTTTTTTTTTCCAAAATCAGACTTGACACCAGAGAGGCTGAATACCGCTCTGAGTCAATGCGGTCTTAGCCTCTCTGGTCTCAACACTCTCTCTGATTTTGGATTTTTTTTTTTTTTTCTAAAATCAGACTTGACACCAGAGAGGCTGAATACCGCACAGAGTCAATGCGGTCTTAGCCTCTCTGGTGTCAACACTCTGTCTGATTTTGGATTTTTTTTTTTTTTTTTCCAAAATCAGACTTGACACCAGAGAGGCTGAATACCGCACTGAGTCAATGCGGTCTTAGCCTCTCTGGTGTCAACACTCTGTCTGATTTTGGATTTTTTTTTTTTTTTTTCCAAAATCAGACTTGACACCAGAGAGGCTGAATACCGCACTGAGTCAATGCGGTCTTAGCCTCTCTGGTGTCAACACTTTGTCTGATTTTGGATTTTTTTTTTTTTTTTTTTTCCAAAATCAGACTTGACACCAGAGAGGCTGAATACTGCACTGAGTCAATGCGGTCTTAGCCTCTCTGGTCTCAACACTCTGTCTGATTTTGGATTTTTTTTTTTTTTTTTTCCAAAATCAGACTTGACACCAGAGAGGCTGAATACCGCTCTGAGTCAATGCGGTCTTAGCCTCTCTGCTCTCAACACTCTCTCTGATTTTGGATTTTTTTTTTTTTTTCTAAAATCAGACTTGACACCAGAGAGGCTGAATACCGCACTGAGTCAATGCGGTCTTAGCCTCTCTGGTGTCAACACTCTGTCTGATTTTGGATTTTTTTTTTTTTTTTTCCAAAATCAGACTTGACACCAGAGAGGCTGAATACCGCACTGAGTCAATGCGGTCTTAGCCTCTCTGGTGTCAACACTTTGTCTGATTTTGGATTTTTTTTTTTTTTTTTTTTTCCAAAATCAGACTTGACACCAGAGAGGCTGAATACTGCACTGAGTCAATGCGGTCTTAGCCTCTCTGGTCTCAACACTCTGTCTGATTTTGGATTTTTTTTTTTTTTTTTTCCAAAATCAGACTTGACACCAGAGAGGCTGAATACCGCTCTGAGTCAATGCGGTCTTAGCCTCTCTGGTCTCAACACTCTCTCTGATTTTGGATTTTTTTTTTTTTTTTTCAAAAATCAGACTTGACACCAGAGAGGCTGAATACAGCACTGAGTCAATGCGGTCTTAGCCTCTCTGGTGTCAACACTCTGTCTGATTTTGGATTTTTTTTTTTTTTTTCCAAAATCAGTCTTGACACCAGAGAGGCTGAATACTGCACTGAGTCAATGCAGGCTTAGCCTCTCTGGTCTCAACACTCTGTCTGATTTTGGATTTTTTTTTTTTTTTTTTTCCAAAATCAGACTTGACACCAGAGAGGCTGAATACCGCACTGAGTCAATGCGGTCTTAGCCTCTCTGGTGTCAACACTCTGTCTGATTTTGGATTTTTTTTTTTTTTTTCCAAAATCAGACTTGACACCAGAGAGGCTGAATACTGCACTGAGTCAATGCGGTCTTAGCCTCTCTGGTCTCAACACTCTGTCTGATTTTGGATTTTTTTTTTTTTTTTTTCCAAAATCAGACTTGACACCAGAGAGGCTGAATACCGCTCTGAGTCAATGCGGTCTTAGCCTCTCTGGTCTCAACACTCTCTCTGATTTTGGATTTTTTTTTTTTTTTTTCAAAAATCAGACTTGACACCAGAGAGGCTGAATACAGCACTGAGTCAATGCGGTCTTAGCCTCTCTGGTGTCAACACTCTGTCTGATTTTGGATTTTTTTTTTTTTTTTTCCAAAATCAGACTTGACACCAGAGAGGCTGAATACTGCACTGAGTCAATGCGGTCTTAGCCTCTCTGGTCTCAACACTCTGTCTGATTTTGGATTTTTTTTTTTTTTTTTCAAAAATCAGACTTGACACCAGAGAGGCTGAATACAGCACTGAGTCAATGCGGTCTTAGCCTCTCTGGTGTCAACACTCTGTCTGATTTTGGATTTTTTTTTTTTTTTTCCAAAATCAGACTTGACACCAGAGAGGCTGAATACTGCACTGAGTCAATGCGGTCTTAGCCTCTCTGGTCTCAACACTCTCTCTGATTTTGGATTTTTTTTTTTTTTTTTCAAAAATCAGACTTGACACCAGAGAGGCTGAATACAGCACTGAGTCAATGCGGTCTTAGCCTCTCTGGTGTCAACACTCTGTCTGATTTTGGATTTTTTTTTTTTTTTTCCAAAATCAGACTTGACACCAGAGAGGCTGAATACTGCACTGAGTCAATGCGGTCTTAGCCTCTCTGGTCTCAACACTCTGTCTGATTTTGGATTTTTTTTTTTTTTTTTCCAAAATCAGACTTGACACCAGAGAGGCTGAATACCGCACTGAGTCAATGCGGTCTTAGCCTCTCTGGTGTCCACACTCTGTCTGATTTTGGATTTTTTTTTTTTTTTTCCAAAATCAGACTTGACACCAGAGAGGCTGAATAGTGCACTGAGTCAATGCGGTCTTAGCCTCTCTGGTCTCAACACTCTGTCTGATTTTGGATTTTTTTTTTTTTTTTTCCAAAATCAGACTTGACACCAGAGAGGCTGAATACCGCACTGAGTCAATGCGGTCTTAGCCTCTCTGGTGTCAACACTTTGTCTGATTTTGGATTTTTTTTTTTTTTTTTTTTCCAAAATCAGACTTGACACCAGAGAGGCTGAATACCGCACTGAGTCAATGCGGTCTTAGCCTCTCTGGTCTCAACACTCTGTCTGATTTTGGATTTTTTTTTTTTTTTCAAAAATCAGACTTGACACCAGAGAGGATGAATACCGCACTGAGTCAATGCGATCTTAGCCTCTCTGGTGTCAACACTCTGTCTGATTTTGGATTTTTTTTTTTTTTTTTTTTCCAAAATCAGACTTGACACCAGAGAGGCTGAATACCGCACTGAGTCAATGCGGTCTTAGCCTGTCTGGTCTCAACACTCTGTCTGATTTTGGATTTTTTTTTTTTTTTTTCCAAAATCAGACTTGACACCAGAGAGGCTGAATACCGCACTGAGTCAATGCGGTCTTAGCCTCTCTGGTGTCAACACTCTGTCTGATTTTGGATTTTTTTTTTTTTTTTCCAAAATCAGACTTGACACCAGAGAGGCTGAATACCGCTCTGAGTCAATGCGGTCTTAGCCTCTCTGGTCTCAACACTCTCTCTGATTTTGGATTTTTTTTTTTTTTCCAAAATCAGACTTGACACCAGAGAGGCTGAATACCGCACTGAGTCAATGCGGTCTTAGCCTCTCTGGTGTCAACACTTTGTCTGATTTTGGATTTTTTTTTTTTTTTTTTTTCCAAAATCAGACTTGACACCAGAGAGGCTGAATACCGCACTGAGTCAATGCGGTCTTAGCCTCTCTGGTCTCAACACTCTGTCTGATTTTGGATTTTTTTTTTTTTTTCCAAAATCAGACTTGACACCAGAGAGGATGAATACCGCACTGAGTCAATGCGATCTTAGCCTCTCTGGTGTCAACACTCTGTCTGATTTTGGATTTTTTTTTTTTTTTTCCAAAATCAGTCTTGACACCAGAGAGGCTGAATACTGCACTGAGTCAATGCGGTCTTAGCCTCTCTGGTCTCAACACTCTGTCTGATTTTGGATTTTTTTTTTTTTTTTTCCAAAATCAGACTTGACACCAGAGAGGCTGAATACCGCACTGAGTCAATGCGGTCTTAGCCTCTCTGGTGTCAACACTCTGTCTGATTTTGGATTTTTTTTTTTTTTTTTCAAAAATCAGACTTGACACCAGACAGGCTGAATACCGCTCTGAGTCAATGCGGTCTTAGCCTCTCTGGTCTCAACACTCTGTCTGATTTTGGATTTTTTTTTTTTTTTTTCCAAAATCAGACTTGACACCAGAGAGGCTGAATACCGCACTGAGTCAATGCGGTCTTAGCCTCTCTGGTGTCAACACTTTGTCTGATTTTGGATTTTTTTTTTTTTTTTTTTTCCAAAATCAGACTTGACACCAGAGAGGCTGAATACCGCACTGAGTCAATGCGGTCTTAGCCTCTCTGGTCTCAACACTCTGTCTGATTTTGGATTTTTTTTTTTTTTTCCAAAATCAGACTTGACACCAGAGAGGATGAATACCGCACTGAGTCAATGCGATCTTAGCCTCTCTGGTGTCAACACTCTGTCTGATTTTGGATTTTTTTTTTTTTTTTCCAAAATCAGTCTTGACACCAGAGAGGCTGAATACTGCACTGAGTCAATGCGGTCTTAGCCTCTCTGGTCTCAACACTTTGTCTGATTTTGGATTTTTTTTTTTTTTTTTTTTCCAAAATCAGACTTGACACCAGAGAGGCTGAATACCGCACTGAGTCAATGCGGTCTTAGCCTCTCTGGTCTCAACACTCTGTCTGATTTTGGATTTTTTTTTTTTTTTCCAAAATCAGACTTGACACCAGAGAGGATGAATACCGCACTGAGTCAATGCGATCTTAGCCTCTCTGGTGTCAACACTCTGTCTGATTTTGGTTTTTTTTTTTTTTTTTCAAAAATCAGTCTTGACACCAGAGAGGCTGAATACTGCACTGAGTCAATGCGGTCTTAGCCTCTCTGGTCTCAACACTCTGTCTGATTTTGGATTTTTTTTTTTTTTTTTCCAAAATCAGACTTGACACCAGACAGGCTGAATACCGCTCTGAGTCAATGCGGTCTTAGCCTCTCTGGTCTCAACACTCTGTCTGATTTTGGATTTTTTTTTTTTTTTTTCCAAAATCAGACTTGACACCAGAGAGGCTGAATACCGCACTGAGTCAATGCGGTCTTAGCCTCTCTGGTGTCAACACTTTGTCTGATTTTGGATTTTTTTTTTTTTTTTTTTTCCAAAATCAGACTTGACACCAGAGAGGCTGAATACCGCACTGAGTCAATGCGGTCTTAGCCTCTCTGGTCTCAACACTCTGTCTGATTTTGGATTTTTTTTTTTTTTTCCAAAATCAGACTTGACACCAGAGAGGATGAATACCGCACTGAGTCAATGCGATCTTAGCCTCTCTGGTGTCAACACTCTGTCTGATTTTGGATTTTTTTTTTTTTTTTCCAAAATCAGTCTTGACACCAGAGAGGCTGAATACTGCACTGAGTCAATGCGGTCTTAGCCTCTCTGGTCTCAACACTCTGTCTGATTTTGGATTTTTTTTTTTTTTTTTCCAAAATCAGACTTGACACCAGAGAGGCTGAATACCGCACTGAGTCAATGCGGTCTTAGCCTCTCTGGTGTCAACACTCTGTCTGATTTTGGATTTTTTTTTTTTTTTTTTTTCCAAAATCAGACTTGACACCAGAGAGGCTGAATACCGCACTGAGTCAATGCGGTCTTAGCCTGTCTGGTCTCAACACTCTGTCTGATTTTGGATTTTTTTTTTTTTTTTTCCAAAATCAGACTTGACACCAGAGAGGCTGAATACCGCACTGAGTCAATGCGGTCTTAGCCTCTCTGGTGTCAACACTCTGTCTGATTTTGGATTTTTTTTTTTTTTTTCCAAAATCAGACTTGACACCAGAGAGGCTGAATACCGCTCTGAGTCAATGCGGTCTTAGCCTCTCTGGTCTCAACACTCTCTCTGATTTTGGATTTTTTTTTTTTTTCCAAAATCAGACTTGACACCAGAGAGGCTGAATACCGCACTGAGTCAATGCGGTCTTAGCCTCTCTGGTGTCAACACTTTGTCTGATTTTGGATTTTTTTTTTTTTTTTTTTTCCAAAATCAGACTTGACACCAGAGAGGCTGAATACCGCACTGAGTCAATGCGGTCTTAGCCTCTCTGGTCTCAACACTCTGTCTGATTTTGGATTTTTTTTTTTTTTTCAAAAATCAGACTTGACACCAGAGAGGATGAATACCGCACTGAGTCAATGCGATCTTAGCCTCTCTGGTGTCAACACTCTGTCTGATTTTGGATTTTTTTTTTTTTTTTCCAAAATCAGTCTTGACACCAGAGAGGCTGAATACTGCACTGAGTCAATGCGGGCTTAGCCTCTCTGGTCTCAACACTCTGTCTGATTTTGGATTTTTTTTTTTTTTTTTCCAAAATCAGACTTGACACCAGAGAGGCTGAATACCGCACTGAGTCAATGCGGTCTTAGCCTCTCTGGTGTCAACACTCTGTCTGATTTTGGATTTTTTTTTTTTTTTTCCAAAATCAGACTTGACACCAGAGAGGCTGAATACCGCTCTGAGTCAATGCGGTCTTAGCCTCTCTGGTCTCAACACTCTCTCTGATTTTGGATTTTTTTTTTTTTTTCTAAAATCAGACTTGACACCAGAGAGGCTGAATACCGCACTGAGTCAATGCGGTCTTAGCCTCTCTGGTGTCAACACTCTGTCTGATTTTGGATTTTTTTTTTTTTTTTTTCCAAAATCAGACTTGACACCAGAGAGGCTGAATACCGCACTGAGTCAATGCGGTCTTAGCCTCTCTGGTGTCAACACTTTGTCTGATTTTGGATTTTTTTTTTTTTTTTTTTTCCAAAATCAGACTTGACACCAGAGAGGCTGAATACTGCACTGAGTCAATGCGGTCTTAGCCTCTCTGGTCTCAACACTCTGTCTGATTTTGGATTTTTTTTTTTTTTTTTTCCAAAATCAGACTTGACACCATAGAGGCTGAATACCGCTCTGAGTCAATGCGGTCTTAGCCTCTCTGGTCTCAACACTCTCTCTGATTTTGGATTTTTTTTTTTTTTTTTTCAAAAATCAGACTTGACACCAGAGAGGCTGAATACAGCACTGAGTCAATGCGGTCTTAGCCTCTCTGGTGTCAACACTCTGTCTGATTTTGGATTTTTTTTTTTTTTTTCCAAAATCAGACTTGACACCAGAGAGGCTGAATACTGCACTGAGTCAATGCGGTCTTAGCCTCTCTGGTCTCAACACTCTGTCTGATTTTGGATTTTTTTTTTTTTTTTTCCAAAATCAGACTTGACACCAGAGAGGCTGAATACCGCACTGAGTCAATGCGGTCTTAGCCTCTCTGGTGTCCACACTCTGTCTGATTTTGGATTTTTTTTTTTTTTTTCCAAAATCAGACTTGACACCAGAGAGGCTGAATAGTGCACTGAGTCAATGCGGTCTTAGCCTCTCTGGTCTCAACACTCTGTCTGATTTTGGATTTTTTTTTTTTTTTTTCCAAAATCAGACTTGACACCAGAGAGGCTGAATACCGCACTGAGTCAATGCAGTCTTAGCCTCTCTGGTGTCAACACTCTGTCTGATTTTGGATTTTTTTTTTTTTTTTCCAAAATCAGACTTGACACCAGAGAGGCTGAATACCGCTCTGAGTCAATGCGGTCTTAGCCTCTCTGGTCTCAACACTCTCTCTGATTTTGGATTTTTTTTTTTTTTTCCAAAATCAGACTTGACACCAGAGAGGCTGAATACCGCACTGAGTCAATGCGGTCTTAGCCTCTCTGGTGTCAACACTTTGTCTGATTTTGGATTTTTTTTTTTTTTTTTTTTCCAAAATCAGACTTGACACCAGAGAGGCTGAATACCGCACTGAGTCAATGCGGTCTTAGCCTCTCTGGTCTCAACACTCTGTCTGATTTTGGATTTTTTTTTTTTTTTTTCCAAAATCAGACTTGACACCAGAGAGGCTGAATACCGCACTGAGTCAATGCGGTCTTAGCCTCTCTGGTGTCAACACTCTGTCTGATTTTGGATTTTTTTTTTTTTTTTCCAAAATCAGACTTGACACCAGAGAGGCTGAATACCGCTCTGAGTCAATGCGGTCTTAGCCTCTCTGGTCTCAACACTCTCTCTGATTTTGGATTTTTTTTTTTTTTTTTCTAAAATCAGACTTGACACCAGAGAGGCTGAATACCGCACTGAGTCAATGCGCTCTTAGCCTCTCTGGTGTCAACACTCTGTCTGATTTTGGATTTTTTTTTTTTTTTTTCCAAAATCAGACTTGACACCAGAGAGGCTGAATACCGCACTGAGTCAATGCGGTCTTAGCCTCTCTGGTGTCAACACTTTGTCTGATTTTGGATTTTTTTTTTTTTTTTTTTTCCAAAATCAGACTTGACACCAGAGAGGCTGAATACTGCACTGAGTCAATGCGGTCTTAGCCTCTCTGGTCTCAACACTCTGTCTGATTTTGGATTTTTTTTTTTTTTTTTTTCCAAAATCAGACTTGACACCAGAGAGGCTGAATACCGCTCTGAGTCAATGCGGTCTTAGCCTCTCTGGTCTCAACACTCTCTCTGATTTTGGATTTTTTTTTTTTTTTTTCAAAAATCAGACTTGACACCAGAGAGGCTGAATACAGCACTGAGTCAATGCGGTCTTAGCCTCTCTGGTGTCAACACTCTGTCTGATTTTGGATTTTTTTTTTTTTTTTCCAAAATCAGACTTGACACCAGAGAGGCTGAATACTGCACTGAGTCAATGCGGTCTTAGCCTCTCTGGTCTCAACACTCTGTCTGATTTTGGATTTTTTTTTTTTTTTTTCCAAAATCAGACTTGACACCAGAGAGGCTGAATACCGCACTGAGTCAATGCGGTCTTAGCCTCTCTGGTGTCCACACTCTGTCTGATTTTGGATTTTTTTTTTTTTTTTCCAAAATCAGACTTGACACCAGAGAGGCTGAATAGTGCACTGAGTCAATGCGGTCTTAGCCTCTCTGGTCTCAACACTCTGTCTGATTTTGGATTTTTTTTTTTTTTTTTCCAAAATCAGACTTGACACCAGAGAGGCTGAATACCGCACTGAGTCAATGCAGTCTTAGCCTCTCTGGTGTCAACACTCTGTCTGATTTTGGATTTTTTTTTTTTTTTTTTTTCCAAAATCAGACTTGACACCAGAGAGGCTGAATACCGCACTGAGTCAATGCGGTCTTAGCCTGTCTGGTCTCAACACTCTGTCTGATTTTGGATTTTTTTTTTTTTTTTCCAAAATCAGACTTGACACCAGAGAGGCTGAATACCGCACTGAGTCAATGCGGTCTTAGCCTCTCTGGTGTCAACACTCTGTCTGATTTTGGATTTTTTTTTTTTTTTTCCAAAATCAGACTTGACACCAGAGAGGCTGAATACCGCTCTGAGTCAATGCGGTCTTAGCCTCTCTGGTCTCAACACTCTCTCTGATTTTGGATTTTTTTTTTTTTTCCAAAATCAGACTTGACACCAGAGAGGCTGAATACCGCACTGAGTCAATGCGGTCTTAGCCTCTCTGGTGTCAACACTTTGTCTGATTTTGGATTTTTTTTTTTTTTTTTTTTCCAAAATCAGACTTGACACCAGAGAGGCTGAATACCGCACTGAGTCAATGCGGTCTTAGCCTCTCTGGTCTCAACACTCTGTCTGATTTTGGATTTTTTTTTTTTTTTCCAAAATCAGACTTGACACCAGAGAGGATGAATACCGCACTGAGTCAATGCGATCTTAGCCTCTCTGGTGTCAACACTCTGTCTGATTTTGGATTTTTTTTTTTTTTTTCCAAAATCAGTCTTGACACCAGAGAGGCTGAATACTGCACTGAGTCAATGCGGTCTTAGCCTCTCTGGTCTCAACACTCTGTCTGATTTTGGATTTTTTTTTTTTTTTTTCCAAAATCAGACTTGACACCAGAGAGGCTGAATACCGCACTGAGTCAATGCGGTCTTAGCCTCTCTGGTGTCAACACTCTGTCTGATTTTGGATTTTTTTTTTTTTTTTCAAAAATCAGACTTGACACCAGACAGGCTGAATACCGCTCTGAGTCAATGCGGTCTTAGCCTCTCTGGTCTCAACACTCTCTCTGATTTTGGATTTTTTTTTTTTTTTTTTCCAAAATCAGACTTGACACCAGAGAGGCTGAATACTGCACTGAGTCAATGCGGTCTTAGCCTCTCTGGTCTCAACACTCTGTCTGATTTTGGATTTTTTTTTTTTTTTCCAAAATCAGACTTGACACCAGAGAGGCTGAATACCGCACTGAGTCAATGCGGTCTTAGCCTCTCTGGTGTCAACACTCTGTCTGATTTTGGATTTTTTTTTTTTTTTTTCCAAAATCAGACTTGACACCAGAGAGGCTGAATACCGCACTGAGTCAATGCGGTCTTAGCCTCTCTGGTCTCAACACTCTGTCTGATTTTGGATTTTTTTTTTTTTTTCCAAAATCAGACTTGACACCAGAGAGGCTGAATACCGCACTGAGTCAATGCGGTCTTAGCCTCTCTGGTGTCAACACTCTGTCTGATTTTGGATTTTTTTTTTTTTTTTTCCAAAATCAGACTTGACACCAGAGAGGCTGAATACCGCACTGAGTCAATGCGGTCTTAGCCTCTCTGGTGTCAACACTCTGTCTGATTTTGGATTTTTTTTTTTTTTTCCAAAATCAGACTTGACACCAGAGAGGCTGAATACCGCACTGAGTCAATGCGGTCTTAGCCTCTCTGGTCTCAACACTCTGTCTGATTTTGGATTTTTTTATTTTTTTTCCAAAATCAGACTTGACACCAGAGAGGCTGAATACCGCACTGAGTCAATGCGGTCTTAGCCTCTCTGGTGTCAACACTCTGTCTGATTTTGGATTTTTTTTTTTTTTTTTCTAAAATCAGACTTGACACCAGAGAGGCTGAATACTGCACTGAGTCAATGCGGTCTTAGCCTCTCTGGTGTCAACACTCTGTCTGATTTTGGATTTTTTTTTTTTTTTTTCCAAAATCAGACTTGACACCAGAGAGGCTGAATACTGCACTGAGTCAATGCGGTCTTAGCCTCTCTGGTCTCAACACTCTGTCTGATTTTGGATTTTTTTTTTTTTTTTTCCAAAATCAGACTTGACACCAGAGAGGCTGAATACCGCACTGAGTCAATGCGGTCTTAGCCTCTCTGGTGTCAACACTCTGTCTGATTTTGGAATTTTTTTTTTTTTTTTTTTTCAAAATCAGACTTGACACCAGAGAGGCTGAATACCGCACTGAGTCAATGCGGTCTTAGCCTCTCTGGTCTCAACACTCTGCCTGATTTTGGATTTTTTTTTTTTTTTCCAAAATCAGACTTGACACCAGAGAGGCTGAGTCAATGCGCTGAGTCACTGCGGTCTTAGCCTCTCTGGTGTCAACACTCTGTCTGATTTTGGATTTTTTTTTTTTTTTTTTCCAAAATCAGACTTGACACCAGAGAGGCTGAATACTGCACTTAGTCAATGCGGTCTTAGCCTCTCTGGTCTCAACACTCTGTCTGATTTTAGATTTTTTTTTTTTTTTTTCCAAAATCAGACTTGACACCAGAGAGGCTGAATACCGCACTGAGTCAATGCGGTCTTAGCCTCTCTGGTCTCAACACTCTCTCTGATTTTGGATTTTTTTTTTTTTTTCAAAAATCAGACTTGACACCAGAGAGGCTGAATACCGCTCTGAGTCAATGCGGTCTTAGCCTCTCTGGTCTCAACACTCTCTCTGATTTTGGATTTTTTTTTTTTTTTTCCAAAATCAAACTTGACACCAGAGAGGCTGAATACCGCTCTGAGTCAATGCGGTCTTAGCCTCTCTGGTCTCAACACTCTCTCTGATTTTGGATTTTTTTTTTTTTTTCAAAAATCAGACTTGACACCAGAGAGGCTGAATACCGCACTGAGTCAATGCGGTCTTAGCCTCTCTGGTCTCAACACTGTCTGATTTTGGATTTTTTTTTTTTTTTTTCCAAAATCAGACTTGACACCAGAGAGGCTGAATACCGCACTGAGTCAATGCGGTCTTAGCCTCTCTGGTGTCAACACTCTGTCTGATTTTGGATTTTTTTTTTTTTTTTTTAAATCAGACTTGACACCAGAGAGGCTGAATACTGCACTGAGTCAATGCGGTCTTAGCCTCTCTGGTCTCAACACTCTGTCTGATTTTGGATTTTTTTTTTTTTTTTTTCCAAAATCAGACTTGACACCAGAGAGGCTGAATACCGCTCTGAGTCAATGCGGTCTTAGCCTCTCTGGTCTCAACACTCTCTCTGATTTTGGATTTTTTTTTTTTTTTTTCAAAAATCAGACTTGACACCAGAGAGGCTGAATACAGCACTGAGTCAATGCGGTCTTAGCCTCTCTGGTGTCAACACTCTGTCTGATTTTGGATTTTTTTTTTTTTTTCCAAAATCAGACTTGACACCAGAGAGGCTGAATACCGCACTGAGTCAATGCGGTCTTAGCCTCTCTGGTGTCAACACTCTGTCTGATTTTGGATTTTTTTTTTTTTTTTCCAAAATCAGACTTGACACCAGAGAGGCTGAATACCGCACTGAGTCAATGCGGTCTTAGCCTCTCTGGTGTCAACACTCTGTCTGATTTTGGATTTTTTTTTTTTTTTTTTTTTCAAAATCAGACTTGACACCAGAGAGGCTGAATACCGCACTGAGTCAATGCGGTCTTAGCCTCTCTGGTCTCAACACTCTGCCTGATTTTGGATTTTTTTTTTTTTTTTCCAAAATCAGACTTGACACCAGAGAGGCTGAGTCAATGCGCTGAGTCACTGCGGTCTTAGCCTCTCTGGTGTCAACACTCTGTCTGATTTTGGATTTTTTTTTTTTTTTTTTCCAAAATCAGACTTGACACCAGAGAGGCTGAATACTGCACTTAGTCAATGCGGTCTTAGCCTCTCTGGTCTCAACACTCTGTCTGATTTTAGATTTTTTTTTTTTTTTTTCCAAAATCAGACTTGACACCAGAGAGGCTGAATACTGCACTGAGGCAATGCGGTCTTAGCCTCTCTGGTGTCAACACTCTGTCTGATTTTGGATTTTTTTTTTTTTTTTCCAAAATCAAACTTGACACCAGAGAGGCTGAATACCGCTCTGAGTCAATGCGGTCTTAGCCTCTCTGGTCTCAACACTCTCTCTGATTTTGGATTTTTTTTTTTTTTTCAAAAATCAGACTTGACACCAGAGAGGCTGAATACCGCACTGAGTCAATGCGGTCTTAGCCTCTCTGGTGTCAACACTCTGTCTGATTTTGGATTTTTTTTTTTTTTTTTCCAAAATCAGACTTGACACCAGAGAGGCTGAATACCGCACTGAGTCAATGCAGTCTTAGCCTCTCTGGTCTCAACACTCTGTCTGATTTTGGATTTTTTTTTTTTTTTTTCCAAAATCAGACTTGACACCAGAGAGGCTGAATACCGCACTGAGTCAATGTGGTCTTAGCCTCTCTGGTGTCAACACTCTGTCTGATTTTGGATTTTTTTTTTTTTTTTTCCAAAATCAGACTTGACACCAGAGAGGCTGAATACCGCACTGAGTCAATGCGGTCTTAGCCTCTCTGGTCTCAACACTGTCTGATTTTGGATTTTTTTTTTTTTTTTTTTCCAAAATCAGACTTGACACCAGAGAGGCTGAATACCGCACTGAGTCAATGCGGTCTTAGCCTCTCTGGTGTCAACACTCTGTCTGATTTTGGATTTTTTTTTTTTTTTTTCAAAAATCAGACTTGACACCAGAGAGGCTGAATACCGCACTGAGTCAATGCGGTCTTAGCCTCTCTGGTCTCAACACTCTGTCTGATTTTGGATTTTTTTTTTTTTTTTTCCAAAATCAGACTTGACACCAGAGAGGCTGAATACCGCACTGAGTCAATGCGGTCTTAGCCTCTCTGGTGTCAACACTCTGTCTGATTTTGGATTTTTTTTTTTTTTTTTTAAATCAGACTTGACACCAGAGAGGCTGAATACTGCACTGAGTCAATGCGGTCTTAGCCTCTCTGGTCTCAACACTCTGTCTGATTTTGGATTTTTTTTTTTTTTTTTTCCAAAATCAGACTTGACACCAGAGAGGCTGAATACCGCTCTGAGTCAATGCGGTCTTAGCCTCTCTGGTCTCAACACTCTCTCTGATTTTGTATTTTTTTTTTTTTTTTCAAAAATCAGACTTGACACCAGAGAGGCTGAATACAGCACTGAGTCAATGCGGTCTTAGCCTCTCTGGTGTCAACACTCTGTCTGATTTTGGATTTTTTTTTTTTTTTTTTTCCAAAATCAGACTTGACACCAGAGAGGCTGAATACCGCTCTGAGTCAATGCGGTCTTAGCCTCTCTGGTCTCAACACTCTCTCTGATTTTGTATTTTTTTTTTTTTTTTTCAAAAATCAGACTTGACACCAGAGAGGCTGAATACAGCACTGAGTCAATGTGGTCTTAGCCTCTCTGGTGTCAACACTCTGTCTGATTTTGGATTTTTTTTTTTTTTTCCAAAATCAGACTTGACACCAGAGAGGCTGAATACCGCACTGAGTCAATGCGGTCTTAGCCTCTCTGGTGTCAACACTCTGTCTGATTTTGGATTTTTTTTTTTTTTTTCCAAAATCAGACTTGACACCAGAGAGGCTGAATACCGCACTGAGTCAATGCGGTCTTAGCCTCTCTGGTGTCAACACTCTGTCTGATTTTGGATTTTTTTTTTTTTTTTTTTTTCAAAATCAGACTTGACACCAGAGAGGCTGAATACCGCACTGAGTCAATGCGGTCTTAGCCTCTCTGGTCTCAACACTCTGCCTGATTTTGGATTTTTTTTTTTTTTTTCCAAAATCAGACTTGACACCAGAGAGGCTGAGTCAATGCGCTGAGTCACTGCGGTCTTAGCCTCTCTGGTGTCAACACTCTGTCTGATTTTGGATTTTTTTTTTTTTTTTTTCCAAAATCAGACTTGACACCAGAGAGGCTGAATACTGCACTTAGTCAATGCGGTCTTAGCCTCTCTGGTCTCAACACTCTGTCTGATTTTAGATTTTTTTTTTTTTTTTTCCAAAATCAGACTTGACACCAGAGAGGCTGAATACCGCACTGAGTCAATGCGGTCTTAGCCTCTCTGGTGTCAAAACTCTGTCTGATTTTGGATTTTTTTTTTTTTTTTCCAAAATCAAACTTGACACCAGAGAGGCTGAATACCGCTCTGAGTCAATGCGGTCTTAGCCTCTCTGGTCTCAACACTCTCTCTGATTTTGGATTTTTTTTTTTTTTTCAAAAATCAGACTTGACACCAGAGAGGCTGAATACCGCACTGAGTCAATGCGGTCTTAGCCTCTCTGGTGTCAACACTCTGTCTGATTTTGGATTTTTTTTTTTTTTTTTCCAAAATCAGACTTGACACCAGAGAGGCTGAATACCGCACTGAGTCAATGCAGTCTTAGCCTCTCTGGTCTCAACACTCTGTCTGATTTTGGATTTTTTTTTTTTTTTTTTCCAAAATCAGACTTGACACCAGAGAGGCTGAATACCGCACTGAGTCAATGTGGTCTTAGCCTCTCTGGTGTCAACACTCTGTCTGATTTTGGATTTTTTTTTTTTTTTTTCCAAAATCAGACTTGACACCAGAGAGGCTGAATACCGCACTGAGTCAATGCGGTCTTAGCCTCTCTGGTGTCAACACTTTGTCTGATTTTGGATTTTTTTTTTTTTTTTTTTTCCAAAATCAGACTTGACACCAGAGAGGCTGAATACCGCACTGAGTCAATGCGGTCTTAGCCTCTCTGGTCTCAACACTCTGTCTGATTTTGGATTTTTTTTTTTTTTTCCAAAATCAGACTTGACACCAGAGAGGATGAATACCGCACTGAGTCAATGCGATCTTAGCCTCTCTGGTGTCAACACTCTGTCTGATTTTGGATTTTTTTTTTTTTTTTCCAAAATCAGTCTTGACACCAGAGAGGCTGAATACTGCACTGAGTCAATGCGGTCTTAGCCTCTCTGGTCTCAACACTCTGTCTGATTTTGGATTTTTTTTTTTTTTTTTCCAAAATCAGACTTGACACCAGAGAGGCTGAATACCGCACTGAGTCAATGCGGTCTTAGCCTCTCTGGTGTCAACACTCTGTCTGATTTTGGATTTTTTTTTTTTTTTTCAAAAATCAGACTTGACACCAGACAGGCTGAATACCGCTCTGAGTCAATGCGGTCTTAGCCTCTCTGGTCTCAACACTCTCTCTGATTTTGGATTTTTTTTTTTTTTTTTTCCAAAATCAGACTTGACACCAGAGAGGCTGAATACTGCACTGATTCAATGCGGTCTTAGCCTCTCTGGTCTCAACACTCTGTCTGATTTTGGATTTTTTTTTTTTTTTCCAAAATCAGACTTGACACCAGAGAGGCTGAATACCGCACTGAGTCAATGCGGTCTTAGCCTCTCTGGTGTCAACACTCTGTCTGATTTTGGATTTTTTTTTTTTTTTTTCCAAAATCAGACTTGACACCAGAGAGGCTGAATACCGCACTGAGTCAATGCGGTCTTAGCCTCTCTGGTGTCAACACTCTGTCTGATTTTGAATTTTTTTTTTTTTTTCCAAAATCAGACTTGACACCAGAGAGGCTGAATACCGCACTGAGTCAATGCGGTCTTAGCCTCTCTGGTCTCAACACTCTGTCTGATTTTGGATTTTTTTCCAAAATCAGACTTGACACCAGAGAGGCTGAATACCGCACTGAGTCAATGCGGTCTTAGCCTCTCTGGTGTCAACACTCTGTCTGATTTTGGATTTTTTTTTTTTTTTTTCCAAAATCAGACTTGACACCAGAGAGGCTGAATACCGCACTGAGTCAATGCGGTCTTAGCCTCTCTGGTGTCAACACTCTGTCTGATTTTGGATTTTTTTTTTTTTTTCCAAAATCAGACTTGACACCAGAGAGGCTGAATACCGCACTGAGTCAATGCGGTCTTAGCCTCTCTGGTCTCAACACTCTGTCTGATTTTGGATTTTTTTATTTTTTTTCCAAAATCAGACTTGACACCAGAGAGGCTGAATACCGCACTGAGTCAATGCGGTCTTAGCCTCTCTGGTGTCAACACTCTGTCTGATTTTGGATTTTTTTTTTTTTTTTCTAAAATCAGACTTGACACCAGAGAGGCTGAATACCGCACTGAGTCAATGCGGTCTTAGCCTCTCTGGTGTCAACACTCTGTCTGATTTTGGATTTTTTTTTTTTTTTTTCCAAAATCAGACTTGACACCAGAGAGGCTGAATACTGCACTGAGTCAATGCGGTCTTAGCCTCTCTGGTCTCAACACTCTGTCTGATTTTGGATTTTTTTTTTTTTTTTCCAAAATCAGACTTGACACCAGAGAGGCTGAGTCAATGCGCTGAGTCACTGCGGTCTTAGCCTCTCTGGTGTCAACACTCTGTCTGATTTTGGATTTTTTTTTTTTTTTTTCCAAAATCAGACTTGACACCAGAGAGGCTGAATACCGCACTGAGTCAATGCGGTCTTAGCCTCTCTGGTGTCAACACTCTGTCTGATTTTGGATTTTTTTTTTTTTTTTTCCAAAATCAGACTTGACACCAGAGAGGCTGAATACTGCACTGAGTCAATGCGGTCTTAGCCTCTCTGGTCTCAACACTCTGTCTGATTTTGGATTTTTTTTTTTTTTTTTCCAAAATCAGACTTGACACCAGAGAGGCTGAATACCGCACTGAGTCAATGCGGTCTTAGCCTCTCTGGTGTCAACACTCTGTCTGATTTTGGAATTTTTTTTTTTTTTTTTTTTCAAAATCAGACTTGACACCAGAGAGGCTGAATACCGCACTGAGTCAATGCGGTCTTAGCCTCTCTGGTCTCAACACTCTGCCTGATTTTGGATTTTTTTTTTTTTTTCCAAAATCAGACTTGACACCAGAGAGGCTGAGTCAATGCGCTGAGTCACTGCGGTCTTAGCCTCTCTGGTGTCAACACTCTGTCTGATTTTGGATTTTTTTTTTTTTTTTTTCCAAAATCAGACTTGACACCAGAGAGGCTGAATACTGCACTTAGTCAATGCGGTCTTAGCCTCTCTGGTCTCAACACTCTGTCTGATTTTAGATTTTTTTTTTTTTTTTTCCAAAATCAGACTTGACACCAGAGAGGCTGAATACCGCACTGAGTCAATGCGGTCTTAGCCTCTCTGGTGTCAACACTCTGTCTGATTTTGGATTTTTTTTTTTTTTTTCCAAAATCAAACTTGACACCAGAGAGGCTGAATACCGCTCTGAGTCAATGCGGTCTTAGCCTCTCTGGTCTCAACACTCTCTCTGATTTTGGATTTTTTTTTTTTTTTCAAAAATCAGACTTGACACCAGAGAGGCTGAATACCGCACTGAGTCAATGCGGTCTTAGCCTCTCTGGTCTCAACACTGTCTGATTTTGGATTTTTTTTTTTTTTTTTCCAAAATCAGACTTGACACCAGAGAGGCTGAATACCGCACTGAGTCAATGCGGTCTTAGCCTCTCTGGTGTCAACACTCTGTCTGATTTTGGATTTTTTTTTTTTTTTTTTAAATCAGACTTGACACCAGAGAGGCTGAATACTGCACTGAGTCAATGCGGTCTTAGCCTCTCTGGTCTCAACACTCTGTCTGATTTTGGATTTTTTTTTTTTTTTTTTCCAAAATCAGACTTGACACCAGAGAGGCTGAATACCGCTCTGAGTCAATGCGGTCTTAGCCTCTCTGGTCTCAACACTCTCTCTGATTTTGGATTTTTTTTTTTTTTTTTCAAAAATCAGACTTGACACCAGAGAGGCTGAATACAGCACTGAGTCAATGCGGTCTTAGCCTCTCTGGTGTCAACACTCTGTCTGATTTTGGATTTTTTTTTTTTTTTCCAAAATCAGACTTGACACCAGAGAGGCTGAATACCGCACTGAGTCAATGCGGTCTTAGCCTCTCTGGTGTCAACACTCTGTCTGATTTTGGATTTTTTTTTTTTTTTTCCAAAATCAGACTTGACACCAGAGAGGCTGAATACCGCACTGAGTCAATGCGGTCTTAGCCTCTCTGGTGTCAACACTCTGTCTGATTTTGGATTTTTTTTTTTTTTTTTTTTTCAAAATCAGACTTGACACCAGAGAGGCTGAATACCGCACTGAGTCAATGCGGTCTTAGCCTCTCTGGTCTCAACACTCTGCCTGATTTTTGATTTTTTTTTTTTTTTTCCAAAATCAGACTTGACACCAGAGAGGCTGAGTCAATGCGCTGAGTCACTGCGGTCTTAGCCTCTCTGGTGTCAACACTCTGTCTGATTTTGGATTTTTTTTTTTTTTTTTTCCAAAATCAGACTTGACACCAGAGAGGCTGAATACTGCACTTAGTCAATGCGGTCTTAGCCTCTCTGGTCTCAACACTCTGTCTGATTTTAGATTTTTTTTTTTTTTTTTCCAAAATCAGACTTGACACCAGAGAGGCTGAATACTGCACTGAGGCAATGCGGTCTTAGCCTCTCTGGTGTCAACACTCTGTCTGATTTTGGATTTTTTTTTTTTTTTATAAAATCAAACTTGACACCAGAGAGGCTGAATACCGCTCTGAGTCAATGCGGTCTTAGCCTCTCTGGTCTCAACACTCTCTCTGATTTTGGATTTTTTTTTTTTTTTTCAAAAATCAGACTTGACACCAGAGAGGCTGAATACCGCACTGAGTCAATGCGGTCTTAGCCTCTCTGGTGTCAACACTCTGTCTGATTTTGGATTTTTTTTTTTTTTTTTCCAAAATCAGACTTGACACCAGAGAGGCTGAATACCGCACTGAGTCAATGCAGTCTTAGCCTCTCTGGTCTCAACACTCTGTCTGATTTTGGATTTTTTTTTTTTTTTTTCCAAAATCAGACTTGACACCAGAGAGGCTGAATACTGCACTGAGTCAATGTGGTCTTAGCCTCTCTGGTGTCAACACTCTGTCTGATTTTGGATTTTTTTTTTTTTTTTTCCAAAATCAGACTTGACACCAGAGAGGCTGAATACCGCACTGAGTCAATGCGGTCTTAGCCTCTCTGGTCTCAACACTGTCTGATTTTGGATTTTTTTTTTTTTTTTTTCCAAAATCAGACTTGACACCAGAGAGGCTGAATACCGCACTGAGTCAATGCGGTCTTAGCCTCTCTGGTCTCAACACTGTCTGATTTTGGATTTTTTTTTTTTTTTTTCAAAAATCAGACTTGACACCAGAGAGGCTGAATACCGCACTGAGTCAATGCGGTCTTAGCCTCTCTGGTCTCAACACTCTGTCTGATTTTGGATTTTTTTTTTTTTTTTTCCAAAATCAGACTTGACACCAGAGAGGCTGAATACCGCACTGAGTCAATGCGGTCTTAGCCTCTCTGGTCTCAACACTCTGCCTGATTTTGGATTTTTTTTTTTTTTTTTCCAAAATCAGACTTGACACCAGAGAGGCTGAGTCAATGCGCTGAGTCACTGCGGTCTTAGCCTCTCTGGTGTCAACACTCTGTCTGATTTTGGATTTTTTTTTTTTTTTTTTCCAAAATCAGACTTGACACCAGAGAGGCTGAATACTGCACTTAGTCAATGCGGTCTTAGCCTCTCTGGTCTCAACACTCTGTCTGATTTTAGATTTTTTTTTTTTTTTTTCCAAAATCAGACTTGACACCAGAGAGGCTGAATACCGCACTGAGTCAATGCGGTCTTAGCCTCTCTGGTGTCAACACTCTGTCTGATTTTGGATTTTTTTTTTTTTTTTCCAAAATCAAACTTGACACCAGAGAGGCTGAATACCGCTCTGAGTCAATGCGGTCTTAGCCTCTCTGGTCTCAACACTCTCTCTGATTTTGGATTTTTTTTTTTTTTTCAAAAATCAGACTTGACACCAGAGAGGCTGAATACCGCACTGAGTCAATGCGGTCTTAGCCTCTCTGGTGTCAACACTCTGTCTGATTTTGGATTTTTTTTTTTTTTTTTTCCAAAATCAGACTTGACACCAGAGAGGCTGAATACCGCACTGAGTCAATGCAGTCTTAGCCACTCTGGTCTCAACACTCTGTCTGATTTTGGATTTTTTTTTTTTTTTTTTCCAAAATCAGACTTGACACCAGAGAGGCTGAATACCGCACTGAGTCAATGTGGTCTTAGCCTCTCTGGTGTCAACACTCTGTCTGATTTTGGATTTTTTTTTTTTTTTTTCCAAAATCAGACTTGACACCAGAGAGGCTGAATACCGCACTGAGTCAATGCGGTCTTAGCCTCTCTGGTCTCAACACTGTCTGATTTTGGATTTTTTTTTTTTTTTTTTCCAAAATCAGACTTGACACCAGAGAGGCTGAATACCGCACTGAGTCAATGCGGTCTTAGCCTCTCTGGTCTCAACACTCTGTCTGATTTTGGATTTTTTTTTTATTTTTCCCCAAAATCAGAGTGTTGACACCAGAGAGGCTAAAACCGCATTGAATCAGTGTGCTATACAGCCTCTCTGGTGTCAATATGTCTGATTTTGGGATTATTTTATTTTTTTCCAAAAATCAGAGTGTTGAGACCAGAGAGGCTAAGACCGCATTGACTCAGTGCGGTATTCAGCCTCTCTGGTGTCAATACTCTGTCTGATTTTGGGGGGGAAAAAAAAATCCAAAATCAGACAGAGTGTTGAGACCAGAGAGGCTAAGACCGCATTGACTCAGGGCGGTATTCAGCCTCTCTGGTGTCAATCCTCTGTCTGATTTGGGGGGGGGGGGAATCCAAAATCAGACAGTGTTGAGACCAGAGAGGCTAAGACCGCATTGACTCAGTGCGGTATTCAGCCTCTCTGGTGTCAAAACTCTTTCTGATTTTGGGGGGAAAAAATAAAATCCAAAATCAGACAGAGTGTTGAGACCAGAGAGGCTAAGACCGCATTGACTCAGTGCGGTATTCAGCCTCTCTGGTGTCAATCCTCTGTCTGATTTTGTGATTTTGGGGGGGGGGGGGGAAATCCAAAATCAGACAGTGTTGAGACCAGAGAGGCTAAGACCGCATTGACTCAGTGCGGTATTCAGCCTCTCTGGTGTCAATACTCTGTCAGATTTCGGGGGGAAAAAAAAATCCAAAATCAGACAGAGTGTTGAGACCAGAGAGGCTAAGACCGCATTGACTCAGTGCGGTATTCAGCCTCTCTGGTGTCAATACTCTGTCTGATTTTGGGGGAAAAAAAAAGAATCCAAAATCAGACAGAGTGTTGACACCAGAGAGGCTAAGACCGCATTGACTCAGTGTGCTATACAGCCTCTCTGGTGTCAATACTCTGTCTGATTTTGGGGAAAAAAAAAAAAATCCAAAATCAGACAGAGTGTTGAGACCAGAGAGGCTAAGACCGCATTGACTCAGTGCGGTATTCAGCCTCTCTGGTGTCAATACTCTGTCTGATTTTGGGGGGGAAAAAAAATCCAAAATCAGACAGAGTGTTGAGACCAGAGAGGCTAAGACCGCATTGACTCAGGGCGGTATTCAGCCTCTCTGGTGTCAATCCTCTGTCTGATTTGGGGGGGGGGGGGGGGAATCCAAAATCAGACAGTGTTGAGACCAGAGAGGCTAAGACCGCATTGACTCAGTGCGGTATTCAGCCTCTCTGGTGTCAAAACTCTTTCTGATTTTGGGGGGAAAAAATAAAATCCAAAATCAGACAGAGTGTTGAGACCAGAGAGGCTAAGACCGCATTGACTCAGTGCGGTATTCAGCCTCTCTGGTGTCAATCCTCTGTCTGATTTTGTGATTTTGGGGGGGGGGGGGGGAATCCAAAATCAGACAGTGTTGAGACCAGAGAGGCTAAGACCGCATTGACTCAGTGCGGTATTCAGCCTCTCTGGTGTCAATACTCTGTCAGATTTCGGGGGGAAAAAAAAATCCAAAATCAGACAGAGTGTTGAGACCAGAGAGGCTAAGACCGCATTGACTCAGTGCGGTATTCAGCCTCTCTGGTGTCAATACTCTGTCTGATTTTGGGGGAAAAAAAAAGAATCCAAAATCAGACAGAGTGTTGACACCAGAGAGGCTAAGACCGCATTGACTCAGTGTGCTATACAGCCTCTCTGGTGTCAATACTCTGTCTGATTTTGGGGGGGGAAAAAAAAAATCCAAAATCAGACAGAGTGTTGAGACCAGAGAGGCTAAAACCGCATTGACTCAGTGCGGTATTCAGCCTCTCTGGTGTCAATCCTCTGTCTGATTTTGGGGGGGGGGGGGGGGGAATCCAAAATCAGACAGCGTTGAGACCAGAGAGGCTAAGACCGCATTGACTCAGTGCGGTATTCAGCCTCTCTGGTGTCAATACTCTGTCTGATTTTTTGGGGGGGGGAAAAAAAATCCAAAATCAGACAGAGTGTTGAGACCAGAGAGGCTAAGACTGCATTGACTCAGTGCGGTATTCAGCCTCTCTGGTGTCAAGTCTGATTTTGGGGGGAAAAAAAAAAATCCAAAATCAGACAGAGTGTTGAGACCAGAGAGGCTAAAACCGCATTGACTCAGTGTGCTATACAGCCTCTCTGGTGTCAATACTCTGTCTGATTTTGGGAGATTTTTTTTTTTTTTCAAAAATCAGACAGTGTTGAGACCAGAGAGGCTAAGACCGCATTGACTCAGTGCGGTATTCAGCCTCTCTGGTGTCAATCCTCTGTCTGATTTTGGGGGGGGGGAAAATCCAAAATCAGACAGTGTTGAGACCAGAGACGCTAAGACCGCATTGACTCAGTGCGGTATTCAGCCTCTCTGGTGTCAATACTCTGATTTTGGGAAAAAAAAAAAAAAAATCCAAAATCAGACAGAGTGTTGACACCAGAGAGGCTAAAACCGCATTGAATCAGTGTGCTATACAGCCTCTCTGGTGTCAATATGTCTGATTTTGGGATTATTTTATTTTTTTCCAAAAATCAGAGTGTTGAGACCAGAGAGGCTAAGACCGCATTGAGTCAGTGCGGTATTCAGCCTCTCTGGTGTCAATACTCTGATTTTGGGGAAAAATTAAAAAAAAATCCAAAATCAGACAGAGTGTTGAGACCAGAGAGGCTAAGACCGCATTGAGTCAATGCGGTCTTAGCCTCTCTGGTCTCAACGCTGTCTGATTTTGGATTCCCCCCCCCCCCCCCCCAAAATCAGACAGAGGATTGACACCAGAGAGGCTGAATACCGCACTGAGTCAATGCGGTCTTAGCCTCTCTGGTGTCAATACTCTGATTTTGGGGGGGGGGGGGGGGGGGAATCCAAAATCAGACAGAGTGTTGAGACCAGAGAGGCTAAAACCGCATTGACTCAGTGTGCTATACAGCCTCTCTGGTGTCAATACTCTGTCTGATTTTGGGAGATTTTTTTTTTTTTTTCCAAAATCAGACAGAGTGTTGACACCAGAGAGGCTAAAACCGCATTGAATCAGTGTGCTATACAGCCTCTCTGGTGTCAATATGTCTGATTTTGGGATTATTTTATTTTTTTCCAAAAATCAGAGTGTTGAGACCAGAGAGGCTAAGACCGCATTGACTCAGTGCGGTATTCAGCCTCTCTGGTGTCAATACTCTGATTTTGGGGAAA
>NW_028151844.1:2500-23054 GCF_964638095.1 Poromitra crassiceps
AGTGCAGGGGGTAAAACAAAGGACGTAGCCTACGACTTTGAGCTCGGTACACACTCAAGTAAGCGAGTATCCACTGTTAGCCAGGTCAGATAACGTTATCGTCGACAATGACGAGCACTTAGTTTATTGTAAAACATACCTGGACTCCAACAAAGAAAGCTTCAGATGGTTTTCTCTCCTCCGAGCGCTCGAGCCACTTACGCCTATAAGACCCGCAGACGTTAACGTAATTCCCTGGAATGCGAGAATTAACGAGCCAGTTACATGGCATTGCATTCTTTGCTTTTATTTGGTATGTTATATACAATTTGCTAAATTATTAGTTAATTCAGAGTTAGATGATATTGGAGCAGCCAGCCATTTTATTTTTAAGACATCACGTGCAAAATAAATGAACGTTAGTTTTTTGCTGAACTTCTCCTTTGAGCACTCTCTGGTCGGCCATGTTTTAAACCTTATATTAACACATTGAGTGCCAAGGACGTCTGTGCACGTCCTAAAAAAAAGTAACGAGGAGTGCCAAGGACGTCTGTGGACGTCCTAAAATCATAATTCATATTATTCCATAATTCTACTGTTTAAGGTCGTACCTAGCCAGTGAGCATGAATCCCTTCAAGGGATCACACGGCGCCACCTTAAACATCGTCACGGAAGCTGCGCCACCCACCTCAGATCCTTTACTTTGTGCATGAGACAGCAGGGAAAGACGTGATCAAAGAGGAAACCGATGCATGCTTCAGCCAGAGCCGTATATATTGCTCTGTCTGCAGCAGAGAGTGGGCTCGGCTGCATCCGCGCTCACAACTGAGCTCTTATGCTTCTATCTATCTCCACACGATTTCCTGCCAGAAAGCCAGCATCCGAAGCCGAACGGCCAAGCCTTTTCGTTCAGTCGCGTTTGCCAGCGCGCATCATTTCCTTGATGCGCGCTGGGATCCGTCCGGGGCAAAAACGGAGTCGAGAAAACAAACTCTGTGCGTGTGGGAGGAGCCCGCAGCTCAGAGGTGGAGAGGGGGGGGGGGCACGCAGGCTGCACAGAAACCACACCACACCACCACATCAGAAAACACCAGCCAGAGTCAGTGAATGTGCTCGAAATTAGAGTGCAAAAGGTATTCATAAAAGTGACTATATCTTGGAAAGTAAAAAAAAACGACAGAAAACCCTTGAAAGTGCACTTTTTTCAGAGGCTGTCATTTCATAATGGAACTGTCTAGAAACAAAATTTCTTCTTTGGAAGAAGCAGGAGTGTTCAATGTTTCATTAAAGTCCAGCCCCGTCAATATAGCCATAATAGAAAAAATTCTATAGCTGTTTTCAACTGAATGGAAGTGAATCTGGCACAGGCTGCAGACAATTTTACTGAAGCGCTGTGGCACTCAATGTGTTAAATGGCAGCTCCGATGGAGTACTGAAATCTGTTTCTTTTCAACGGTAGCATCCATATCCACATAGCTTTTACTGTATGGAATATTATATGTGCAATGTGAGTCGCGGTTAGTTACATGATATTTACATGAGTTTTTTCTTAGCGGTCCAGTAGAGTTTTATTTTGGTCCTGCTAGGGAGCATCTCTTTGCCAGATCTACTGATAACACAAGAACATGGTGGAGCTGCTGTAGGCCTACTCTATAGTTTAGATCAATCAGAACCTGACCTTAGCATCGATCAATGACCTGCTCTCATTTTTAGACTTGCCCAGCAGCTCTGTTCCCATCCAGGCCTTTATGAGTCAATGATCAAAAGGCCACGACAGCTCAAAGAAAATGGGGCCCAGTTTAGGAGAGGCACAGGGAGTGTTCTGCTAGTGACTGATTCAACTTATATCATATTTGAATTGGGGAAAAAATATGCTACATTGTTTTTCTTCCCATGGCACAGCTGAGGACATCAAGAGGCATTTTCAATCAAACAGGCAGTCATCAACGCTTTGTCAGATGGCCTCTAGAGGGCGTCTTTGACTGCACAGTGTTCCCCATATATTATAGAGGCAAAATCAAATGTTTGAGAATGTAGAGGAACGGATCTAAACTGCTCATGATGCGTCTGATGTCACATCTCCTCATGTTGAGCTACAGACAGCAGACCAGCAGCATTGAACTCAATCCACAGTCTCCTCCCACTGTGAAAACAAAAGTGAAAGTTATCATTCCACCATTTTGCTCTAATTTGCGCATGTTAGTAAAGGTGTTAGTAAACAGTAACCTGATAACTCCTCCCCTGCTGCCCTGCCAACTTTACTGGTAGGTTCTGTTATTACCTTGTGGTATTTAAGCAACGTTAGTGTAATTTGGTTATTTAACCGATAACAGCATTGAATTCAATTAAATTTAATTAAACTTGTGCCGTGGGTCTGCAGGATCTGTGCTTGTTTATTCCCCACATTAATATTAATTAACTGCCCTTTCTTCTTTGCCTTTTGCTTTCTAAACTGATCTAGTCTTTTGGTGGCCTTGATGGGTTTGAAATCCAGCTGGCATTTGAACACGTAGCTTTTGTTGTTTTCACCTCGTATCTGTGTGTGTGTGTGTGTGTGTGTGTGTGTGTGTGTGTGTGTGTGTGTGTGCGCGCGCGTGTGCATGCGTGCGTGCGTGCATGAGAGAGAGAGAGCGAGAGAGACTGAGAGGGAGGGAGATAGAGAGGATGTATCTGAGGATTCCTCTCAACTGACAGCTCTCTGAGGCAAACTATAGATTTTCAAAATACACGTGCATGTTCACACAGTATGTCTGTCTGTGGACAGATTTTGTCAGCGGGATAGAGTGCAAGATGCAGTCACGACACTGTGTGTAGTTTACTGTGTGTAGTTTACTGTGGTTGACAGGCCAAAACCCAACAACAGCAAATTGTGTGATATATTTCTAATCATTCACAGCCCTAGTATAATATTATAGTATAGTATAGTATAGTATAGTATAGTGTAGTGTAGTGTAGTGTAGTGTAGTGTAGTGTAGTATAGTATAGTTGAGTGGAGTGGAGTGGAGTGGAGTAGAGTAGTGTGACGTATAGTAGAGTAGAGTATAGTATAGTAGAGTAGAGTAGAGTACAGTGGAGTAGAGTAGAGTAGAGTGGAGTAGAGTAGAGTACAGTGGAGTAGAGTAGAGTAGAGTAGAGTGGAGTAGAGTGGAGTAGAGTGGAGTAAAGTAGAGTAAAGAAGAGTAGAGCAGAGTAGAGTAGAGTAGATTATTGTAGAGTAGAGTAGAGTAGATTATTGTAATGTAGAGTAGAGTATACTAGAGTATAGTAGAGTAGAGTATACTACAGTATAGTAGAGTATAGTTTAGTACAGTAGAGTAGAGTAAAGCTGGGCTCAGACTACAGGATTCTGACAATCTTAGCCGATTTTGAAATCTGGCTGTGACACGCACTACAGGAGAATCTTCCCAGATTATCTTCCCTAGAATCTCAAACATGCACACACTACAAGATTTGTAAATGTGGTGCACCACGCACTACAGGATATTATTAAGATTATCGGCAGGATAATCACCTTGATGCCCGGCCATACGAACCTGTTTCGTTTTTGGGGTTCCAGCAGTGACCAAAGCGCTCCGCCCCCACCTCACCTCTCTCTCTCGTTTCCTCATTTTCATGCCCGTCTCGCCAAACAAATGAATCTCACGGTAGTTAGCATGCGTGTAAACAACGCGACTCTATTGTCTGTACAAGTGAGAACACAAACACATGGCCTACCAAAATATATTCCCCTGCTGCATGTCATGAGATCGGCAAAAGTTTGGATTGACTGGATTGCTTCCCGCAGCAGCAATGCCTTTTCCCCCCACACTGCCTGGCTGATAGACAGGTAGGAGATTACAGCCTCTGACTGGCAGGGGCTCAAAACTACGATATAACAACTTTTTATTCATTGGTCATTCATTGTGATATAAATGAGTGACATTTTCCCCCAAATACTCGTGGTTCTGTGCTGTTGGTATTTGGTAGCCTATAATGCCTGCAGTGCAGCGCATCAAATGAGCCGCGTCAATTAACGATAATGACGGGAGTCTCCCGCAGCAGCAGAATGATGTATTCGCGCAGATTTTCAGTCCTAAATATCAAACATGTTTGATATGATCGGGACGGCCCCGATGAGGCTTTGAGCAGATCGGGAGGCTTAAGATTGGATCTGCAAACAGCTCACACTACAAGATAATCGGTGCCGAACGTCGGGCCCGACCAATCTTGGCAAGCTGCCAGGCCAGATCTCTCCTCCGATTCTTGGGAGGGGTGAATCGGGCATAAATCGGCCCGAAAATCCTGTAGTGTGAGCCAGCCTTAAGATTGTCTCTTGTCTGATAAATGAAAAAATTAAAGTAAACAAACCATTCATAGCTTCAGCAACAACAACAAAAACTGTGTTTGCATCAAGAGTTTGAAAATGTCTTGCGTCCCGCAGGATCACCAAACTAGGGCAACAGCAGCAGTATAGTCCCAGTGGGTTTGTAAAGACTGGTGCAGCTACCTTGTTGACACTGGGTTTGTAAAGACTGGTGCAGCTACCTTGTTGACACTGGGTTTGTAAAGACTGGTGCAGCTACCTTGTTGACATTGGGTTTGTAAAGACTGGTGCAGCTACCTTGTTGACACTGGGTTTGTAAAGACTGGTGCAGCTACCTTGTTGACACTGGGTTTGTAAAGACTGGTGCAGCTACCTTGTTGACATTGGGTTTGTAAAGACTGGTGCAGCTACCTTGTTGACACTGGGTTTGTAAAGACTGGTGCAGCTACCTTGTTGACACTGGGTTTGTAAAGACTGGTGCAGCTACCTTGTTGACACTGGGTTTGTAAAGACTGGTGCAGCTACCTTGTTGACACTGGGTTTGTAAAGACTGGTGCAGCTACCTTGTTGACACTGGGTTTGTAAAGACTGGTGCAGCTACCTTGTTGACACTGGGTTTGTAAAGACTGGTGCAGATACCTTGTTGACACTGGGTTTGTAAAGACTGGTGCAGATACCTTGTTGACACTGGGTTTGTAAAGACTGGTGCAGCTACCTTGTTGACACTGGGTTTGTAAAGACTGGTGCAGCTACCTTGTTGACACTGGGTTTGTAAAGACTGGTGCAGCTACCTTGTTGACACTGGGTTTGTAAAGACTGGTGCAGCTACCTTGTTGACACTGGGTTTGTAAAGACTGGTGCAGCTACCTTGTTGACACTGGGTTTGTAAAGACTGGTGCAGCTACCTTGTTGACACTGGGTTTGTAAAGACTGGTGCAGCTACCTTGTTGACACTGGGTTTGTAAAGACTGGTGCAGCTACCTTGTTGACACTGGGTTTGTAAAGACTGGTGCAGCTACCTTGTTGACACTGGCATGATAATGAGCGTTAGTCTGTCTCTGTTTGCAGGGCTTCAATAAGAGTGAATCAGCCCAACCTACACAGCTGCCTTCACCAAACAAACAGTGAATGAACACCGAGACTCGGCCAGCGTGAACACTTCCAAATTTAAGCCGGAATCTGGACGAAGGCTATCCAAGTGGGTCCCTCATCACACTCATCACACCCCGAAAACGCTCGGCCATAAGTTTTCCCCGGAGCTCAGAGAGGCTTGGTTGCTGAGTGAACTCTGCTGATACCTCGAACCGCTCACGCTCCAGACGCCACAGACATTCATCCCGCCCGCAGTGCTCCGCTCGTCTCCCCGGCTCTCGCAGACGGCCCTTTTACGTTGAGGTGCGAGGAAGACAAAATACAGCGACTCCACACCGTGACAAGGCGTCGCTCTCAGCATCGCTCTGAGCGCGGCGGGCTGGGGATTATCACACGCGCAGACACGGTTTGTCAAATGAGTCATTCAACAGACACTTGAGTGGGATCCCTGTATCAAAGGCAGAGAGATGAGGGAGCGGAGCTGGCTTAGCTTAAGCTTTGAAATATTAACAGTTTAAAAGGCTCGGCTGGCAGACGCGGTCTTGATCGCGGCAATCAGCTTTGACTGAGGTCGACAACATGAGCACAAGACTCAAAATCAACCGTATCGGACCTTTCTTTGGGGACACAATTCATAATCTGCTACGGGCCAAACTGCACGACACGCCTGACACCCCTCCTAACTGCACGACACTCTTGACACCCCTCCTAACAGCACGACACTCCTGACACCCCTCCTAACAGCACAACACGCCTGACACCCCTCCTAACAGCACGACACTCCTGACACCCCTCCTAACTGCACGACACTCCTGACACCCCTCCTAACAGCACGACACTCCTGACACCCCTCCTAACAGCACGACACTCCTGACACCCCTCCTAACTGCACGACACTCCTGACACCCCTCCTAACAGCACGACACTCCTGACACCCCTCCTAACAGCACGACACTCCTGACACCCCTCCTAACAGCACGACACTCCTGACACCCCTCCTAACTGCACGACACGCCTGATACCCCTCCTAACAGCACGACTGACACCCCTCCTAACCATGCCTCTGGAATCAGACATTAAAGAGACACTTTGTAACCAGCTTTGTGTCATTACAAAATCGTTAGTATATGCAAATGAACAACGTTTTACACTTTGTAACCAGCTTTGTGTCATTACAAAATCGTTAGTATATGCAAATGAACAACGTTTGAAGTTGTAACCTCCCTCCATGCTGCCTGCACCGAGAGCTCCCTGTTTGCTTGCCGGCTGCTTCCCGTTACAGTGGTGTCTTCAAGGACGGTCAAACGTGGAAATGTAGAATGGGAATGCATGGGCAGTATTTCACCAGAACCTGCTCCACGGATGTGGTGGGATGCACTTGAATGCAACAGGCTTACCTGCAGACACAGGTAGATGCCGTCATTAGTGTCACTGTCAACGTAAACGTCAATGTAAACGTCTACAGTAGAGCCGCAGCACGACTTTTTCTCTCCGTCACAAACAACGAGCATAATGTCGGAGCAGAGATGTTACAACTTATGAGGCCGAAGAGGAGGTGAGTCAAGCGACCACCGGAGTGAGGTTTAGTTAAGCTAAGCTGCTACAGAGGTTTAGTTAAGCTAAGCTGCTACAGAGGTTTAGTTAAGCTAAGCTGCTACAGAGGTTTAGTTAAGCTAAGCTGCTACAGAGGTTTAGTTAAGCTAAGCTGCTACAGAGGTTTAGTTAAGCTAAGCTGCTACAGAGGTTTAGTTAAGCTAAGCTGCTACAGAGGTTTAGTTAAACTAAGCTGCTACAGAGGTTTAGTTAAGCTAAGCTGCTACAGAGGTTTAGTTAAACTAAGCTGCTAGAGAGGTTTAGTTAAGCTAAGCTGCTACAGAGGTTTAGTTAAGCTAAGCTGCTACAGAGGTTTAGTTAAGCTAAGCTGCTACAGAGGTTTAGTTAAGCTAAGCTGCTACAGATAAACCTGCTACAGAGGTTTAGTTAAGCTAAGCTGCTACAGAGGTTTAGTTAAGCTAAGCTGCTATATAGGTTTACTTAAGCTAAGCTGCTACAGAGGGAGGCTGCTGAGAGACCGCCGGGGCCCAGTGATGTCTGCGGGAAACACAGAAAACACTGCACTGCAACAAACTTCACGGTGCTTCGGTGAACCAACTCTGAATACAGAACAGCCAACAGAGACTGTGTTTTTATACCTGGAACTTGGTGCTAACGTTGTTATATCCAGCAGCTGTTCAGGACTCGTTTATCCACACAGCGCCTTTGAAAACAGGTGCGACCTACCCTGTGTAACAATACTCTGTGTCTCTGTCTGAGCTCGTCCACTGAGCTTACATTCACGAGAAAACCGCTGGGGAGAGTTTTGTATAGAGCAGCTTAGCTGGATAGCAAAACAGCTGCTTTGTCTCTGCTAACCTTTTATTTGGGCTGTGAACATCTCACGACACGCACTCTACAGCATTTTCTCCATTTTCTCTGGCCATATACAGCTCCGATTTCAAAAATATCTACAACATACATGACCTAGTTTTCATAAAACACTCACACATACACACAGGCACAGACACACACACACACACACACACACACACACACCCGCACACACACACACACACACACACACACACGCGCACGCGCACGCGCACACGCACACGCACACACACACACACACACACACACACACACACACACACATTTATGGCTTAAAAACACAAACACAAACTTAAGCTTCAGTTAATTGCTTCCATTGTAGGAAAGTGTCAGCAGCATCCATGCAATGCCACAGTCGTCCTAGAAAGGATCATCGCGGATACTAAGGAAAGAAGGGTCCGACAATACACGCATACACTCAGAATGACATAACACACACCGATATACACACACTCAGAATGTCATTATGACATAACACACATACACACACACACACACACACACACACACACTCCGATATACACACACAGCCCTTGAGACAGACACACGGTGGGTGAGGGAGGTCTAAGCAGCAGACATCACTGGCGGTAAGACCTGCTGTTGCTCGAGGCGTTCTCGTTTCGCTGTCAACACCTGCCGTCGGAGAAGGTCAGCACCCGGAGGAAAAGGCAGTGCCCCACCACCCCCAACCTCCCGCCCCGCACTGAATAATTGACTGGATGTTGTCCTCTGATAAGTTTCCGCAGGAGCCCCCCGGCCATAATGTCAGTGTACAGTATAGAGACACTGCGGAGCGCGTCATCATTCAGAAACCACGCCCAAAACGGGGGAAAACACAAACTCCCGTCCAATCCTGGCGTTCTCCTATGTCGCGTGCATGGCCGGGCGTTGCACAAAAAGATCGTATATACGGAAGATGAACACTCCAACTTACTGACAGCAACATCCACATTTTTCTTCTGGCCAATTCTCAATGGCTTTCTTGTTTTCCTCGGGAGTACAAAAAAACTTTAACTGGGGATTTTTTACATTTGTTGTCTGCGCAGCCCACCACACAACAGCTTTTAGCTATGTTTAATTCAAGGTAAATGACGCTGGTGTGTGGAAATGAACAGAACTTTGCCCCCATGATGGGCGTGGCCTATTTCATGCAGTGTCTCTATGTCTGAGAGACCCACAGGCTGCAAGCCTCACTTTGGCCCCTACGACTGCAGGGGACCAGGAGCCGAGTGCACCAGCTGGGCGTATGCCTCAGTGTAACGTTACGACAGACTTAGAACTCCAACGTAAAGTTAGTTACGACTACCGTAAATTCCGGACTATAAGCCGCGGCTTTTTTCCCGTTTTTTGGCCTTTTTTGCCCCCTGCGGCTTATATAACGGTGCGTCTTATCTATGGATTTTTTCCAAAAAAAAAAAAAAATCTCTCTTTTTTAGCACTCTTTCTAACTATAAATCCACTTCTGTTTTAATTTCCTCTCTTGCCCTCTTTTAACAACATAACATAACATAACATAACACAACACAGGTAAGCAGAAAGAAAAAGAGAAGCAATCACGCCATGAATGAGGAAATGACTCACCTGCTGGAGGCTGGAGATACACCGCTTGGGCTAAACTTTTACTCCGTGAAACACTATCGATTAAGTCCGACATCGCTCAGAGGTCTTGAGCAGCTTGAAAACAAGTTTGAAAACGTGCAGAAGTCCATCCACTCACTCACTAAAGAAAATAATGCAACCGTGAAGAGTTTCACTCGTGTCCAGCCATCTGGCCGAGTTAGAGCCGAAGTCCCGAACACAGTGAGAAAACCTCCCGAAGCTGCTGCTGCCTGCTGCAGCGGGGTGCATATTGTCCGGCCAGCCGACCGAGAGGCATGCGAGCCGGGCACTATTAAACAGTTGGGGTGTGTGAGGTGGCTGGCTGTGGAGGTGGCGGTTTCTCCTCCTCCTCCTTTCTCCCGCACACCGGGCGCCTCGGCCACGTCCAGACCCCGGCCTGCCACCGAGGGCCATCTTCATCTGCCTACTCCGCTGGCCCGACCGTCAACTCATCCTCCAGGCTGCGGGGAAGAAGCCCCTCACCGTCCGCGTTGGTGCAACAGAAACGCGCAACATACAACAGCATCATCGAGTCAATGGATATCGCTTTGGCGTACTGTACCCAGCGAGACTCGTCATAACCATTGATGGACAGCGGCGGAACAAGAGCTCAAAGTGAAACTGCCGAATATCTTTTGAGTTGGACTGGTCAATAGTACTGTGAGTAACTAAAATAAAAAAATAAAAAACGGAATTCTCTCTTCTTTAGCACTCTTTCTAACTATAAATCCACTTCTGTTTTAATTTCCTCTCTTGCCCTCTTTTCACCACACCGCGGACACTGTGTGCACTGTAAAAAAAACAAAAAATACCACAATGTGTGATTTTGTCTGGGGATTAGTGACCTGACTTTTGTTTTGTTGAAATGTTAATAAATGGGAGCTTCCCCAAACAGCCATCTATTTCCCGACAATCCCCTCTGTGCACGAAGCCTTTCATATGGTAATTAAACATCAAAACACCCGCGGCTTATAGTCCGGTGCGGCTTATAGAAGAAAAAAATAGTCACCTTTGAAGGTGCGGCTTATAGACCGGTGCGTCTTATAGTCCGGAATTTACGGTAATTAAATTTTATGACTTAGTGCATCAAACGGTTGAGCTATATTTCGAATCGGGGCTTGGACCAAAAGTTTAAATAACTACACCGAAAAAATATTTTCTTTAAATCCGCAATTTCTTTTACATTTTGGTCCTAGTGAAATGTTATGTGGGGTCTCTCCTGTTTCTAAATATATCTGAACCGTTTGGTATGAGGAAGTAAAACTATTTGTATAAGCATTTTACGAAATGTCCATGGGAAAATAAATTGAGGAAGAAAATCTCTGGTACAGTGCTGAAGCAGGAGTCACTTTGCCTCTCTATTACTATATGTATGACTGACATTTAGTCAAGCCTCACTCACAGAGTTGGCATGTAGCCTCTGTTCTGTCTCCCCAGAGGGTTTTTATAGTCCACTTCCCTGATTACAACTTCGCTCGGCTGTGTGCTGCTCCACTCTGGAGCTCTCCATGGTGCTGAACCTGTCTTGAGTCATTTTGGCCACTAATTGGCCATTTTGGCCCATTTAGCCCTAATTACCTCATTCAAAAATCTGACTCTGTTACAGTAAGTCACCCCGTAAGGGTGAAAGACCACACGTAAAATGGCATAGCTGTGGCCGAACACAATTCTGCTCACTTACTCACTCACTCACTCACTCACTCACAGACAGACAGACAGACAGACAGACAGACAGACAGACAGACAGACAGACAGACAGACACAGACACACACACACACACACACACACACACACACACACACACACACACACTTTGCATTCTTATTATAGGATTCTCCTCTGCTCCTTCTCTCTCTGTTATCCCCCCTGCTGATTTTTACTTTTTGCCTCAGCCTCACTTCCAATCTTAACTCAACACAATATTTTCCACAAAGTTCGCAGCCCGAAGGATCTCGTTGTCGGCTATAATAAGGCTGGAGTTATTCAACCATGAGAACCAATCTCCTCTATCTCTTCCTCAGTTCTATTTCCCTCTCCTCTCAATCATGAGTAATACGAGAAAAAGAAGGGAGGGAGAGGGGAGTGTGTGTGTGTGTGTGTGTGTGTGTGTGTGTGTGTGTGTGTGTGTGTGTGTGTGTGTGTGTGTGGGGGGGGGGGGGGGGGGGGGGGGGGTTGAAGAGCAGAGAAAGGGAGATGACGAGGAAACAGGAGAGGTGATGTGATGAACAGACAGATGAACTGATTTCAGGGAGTATGAGAGAAGAGAAGAGAAGAGAAGAGAAGAGAAGAGAAGAGAAGAGAAGAGAAGAGAAGAGAAGAGAAGAGAAGAGAAGAGAAGAGAAGAGAAGAGAAGAGAAGAGAAGAGGTAAAAGCACTCGCCTAACACCGCGGAGACCCGGGTTCAATTCCCAGTAGCGGTACTTTGTGGTACCGTGGCCGTGTCTGTGGGTGAGAACGAAGCCAGTGGGGTATGAGTCCTGGTCGCTTGCTGCACTAGCGCCTCCTCTGCGGTCAGTTGGGGCGCCTGTTCTGGGGGGACGGGAAGCGGGGGGAATGGCACGATCCTCCCATGCACTACGTCCTGCAGGTGATGCTCCCCACTGTCAGGTGAAAAGAAGCACCTGGCGACCACGTTAGGGTTATGGTTTGGGTGAGCTTCTGTAATTAATCCAAAACAAGTATATATATTGATATAATATATATAAATATATATATACAGCTCCCGACTCTTTGGCATGTCCACTGCACACAATTAGCGAATTTGGCGTATTCACTGACTGTCTGCACGCAACTGTAAAGTGTAAAGTGGTGTTATTTGTAGCAGATTGAAGAGAACGCCAAAGTGCAGTTGGGTTTTGCTTCACAGCTGGAGTTTGTGAATCTCAACTCTGTCAAACTGTCTCTCGAGCAGATTAACAATCTGTAACAGATTAATTATTCGTCTCTCTCCGAGAAACGAGTGTCGCCACCCCATCAACCCAATCTATCTCACAGTGTGAAGCCAGAGCACGCAGGCAGGGCGCCAGGCTGCCTGAGCACACACACAACCACCCGTACTCGTACACACAACCACCAGTGCACACAAACACCCGTACACACAAACACCAGCGTACACAAACACCCGTACACACAAACACCAGCGTACACAAACACCCGTACACACAAACACCAGCGTACACAAACACCCGTACACACAAACACCAGCATACACAAACACCCGCACACACAAACACCCGTACACACAACGACCAGTGCACACAAACACCCGCACACACAAACACCAGCAAACACAAACACACAAGCACACAAACACCAGCGCACACAAACACCAGCCAACACAACCACCAGCACACAAACACCAGCGCACACAAACACCAGCAAACACAACCACCAGCGCACACAAACACCAGCGAACACAATCACCAGCGCACACAAACACCAGCAAACACAACCACCAGCGCACACAAACACCAGCAAACACAACCACCAGCGCACACAAACACCAGCAAACACAACCACCAGCACACACAAACACCAGCGAACACAAACACCAGCACACACAAACACCAGTGCACACAATCACCCGCACACACAAACACCAGCAAACACAATCACCCGCACACACAAACACCAGCAAACACAAACACCAGCACACACAAACACCAGCAAACACAATCACCCGCACACACAAACACCAGCAAACACAATCACCCGCACACACAAACACCAGCAAACACAAACACCAGCACACACAAACACCAGCAAACACAATCACCCGCACACACAAACACCAGCAAACACAAACACCAGCACACACAAACACCAGCAAACACAATCACCCGCACACACAAACACCAGCAAACACAAACACCAGCACACACAAACACCAGCAAACACAATCACCCGCACAGACAAACACCAGCAAACACAATCACCAGCACACACAAACACCAGCAAACACCCGCACACACAAACACCAGCAAACACAACCACCTGCGCACACAAACACCAGCAAACACAATCACCAGCACACACAAACACCAGCAAACACCCGCACACACAAACACCAGCAAACACAAACACCCGCACACACAAACACCAGCAAACACCCGCACACACAAACACCAGCAAACACAAACACCCGCACACACAAACACCAGCAAACACAACCACCTGCGCACACAAACACCAGCACACACAAACACCAGCAAACACAACCACCAGCGCACACAAACACCAGCACACACAAACACCAGCAAACACAATCACCAGCACACACAAACACCAGCAAACACAACCACCAGCGCACACAAACACCAGCACACACAAACACCAGCAAACACAATCACCAGCACACACAAACACCAGCAAACACAACCACCTGCGCACACAAACACCAGCAAACACAATCACCAGCACACACAAACACCAGCAAACACCCGCACACACAAACACCAGCAAACACAAACACCCGCACACACAAACACCAGCAAACACCCGCACACACAAACACCAGCAAACACAAACACCCGCACACACAAACACCAGCAAACACAACCACCTGCGCACACAAACACCAGCACACACAAACACCAGCAAACACAACCACCAGCGCACACAAACACCAGCACACACAAACACCAGCAAACACAATCACCAGCACACACAAACACCAGCAAACACAACCACCAGCGCACACAAACACCAGCACACACAAACACCAGCAAACACAATCACCCGCACACACAAACACCAGCACACACAAACACCAGCAAACACAACCACCAGCGCACACAAACACCTGCGCACACAACCACCAGCGCACACAAACACCAGCGCACACAAACACCTGCGCACACAAACACCTGCACACACAAACACCAGCGCACACAAACACCAGCACACACAAACACCAGCGCACACAAACACCAGCACACACAACCACCAGCGCACACAAACACCAGCACACACAAACACCCGCGCACACAAATACCATCATAAAGCCACAAGGCTCTGTGACATTAGATCTCTGCTGGGAGATGTCATTAACCAGAGCCGCCACAGGGAGATGAAACCAGTGATAATGTGTGTGTGTGTGTGTGTGTGTGTGTGTGTGTGTGTGTGTGTGTGTGTGTGTGTGTGTGTGTGTGTGTGTGTGTGTGTGTGTGTGTGTGTGTGTGTGTGTGTGTGTGTGTGTGTGTGTGTGAAGCAGAAGACAGAGCAGAGCGCTGGAGGGCAGGGGGAAGTGCTTCATGAATATGCCTGCTTCGGTCTTGCATCATTCCTGCTGCCTGCGAGTCGACATGAGCTCTGCAAAATAACACTCAAACTGGCTCAACTTATTCCCCTTTCTGCCTTCAAACATGTCCTCTCACATCCTTACTGATTCCTGCAACTGTTTTTCTTCAGTTATGTTGATGCCAGTGATGTCACTCACAACTTGCAACGCAGTGACATCACAGGTCCACAACCAATCAACTCTCAATAACTGTCAAACTAAGGCCATGTTTAGACGACAACCGTCTCTGCATAAAACGGCAAACTAGCGTTGCGTCCTCACCTTTTATTTCGCATTTACACACAGCTGGTGTGATAACGATTTGCGTGCAGACTGTCTGCTGACTGAAGCCGCAAAAGCGTCAACGTGAGCCAGAATAACATTGAAACTTCTGGTTAAAACCGTCACAATAATGAATAGTCTTATTGATGCATGTCGCAACGTTTTCTGTGTGTGATCCGAAATACCGTACACAGAAGACATATAGAACACAGACAACTAAAAGTCAATTTTAACACGCAGTGAGTCGACGACCCTGATTTTTATTTACCCAGTTATAAAATACGGCTTTTATTTTGAAGGTAAAAACGCCTAGCTTCCTTTATTCTGTCTGTTTCTAACGGCTTGATTTAGCTTTGTGATTCAAGTTTTTAAATGCATTTTCCACGCGTCTGACACAGAAGTCACAAATGGTAGCCTAATAAACTGCTCCAGATTGGATTGGAAAAAACGGCAGTAAAGCAACATAAAAAACACCTGAGCACAATTGGGACTTCACTTGAGGAAATGCATGGCAGACAGCGAGTTGTTGTCAATTATTGAATGCGGGAGACAGTGATTAATAGGCTATGTGCGACGTTAGTAGGGGGGACTTAACGCAGATTGTGATTTTAGCAAATTGTTATCACGTTTGTTGAATGTCAATGCGATTATGCCTGTGCCATAAGGCTGTATTGGGCTAGTTCAATGTTCCTATTGCCTACCATTGTCTAACATGGCGAAGGGGGGCTGTGTCATCACCTGAATTGCGTTTCTCCACTTTACACGGCGACAGGCAGCGTTTTCAAGAATTCCACTCTGGGACCTGTTTTCAGATTTTGGCGTTTTCACCCCCCAATAACGCCGTCACCGTGTAAAAGGAAGGCACTAACACTAAAAAAGTTTGCCGTTTTATGCAGGAAGCGTCGCCGTGTAAACAGGGCCTAAATGAATGCCTGCAAAACGGTTGACAGTTTTTGGATATGCGTGAGATCATGAGCAAAATAAATGAGCTTTGTTTTTGGGTGAAGTTCTCCTTTAAAGCCCCCCTCCAGTCACCTTGGTGTTGTATGAAGAACACGCGCTGTAACAACACACATCACCATTTGTGCCAAAGATCTTAGATTGATAAGAACTGAAGCCTAGTTTGCTCCACTCATGTTCCACTGCAACATAATAAGACTGCAGGCGCTGTTGTAAAAGAAGCAGAAGAGCAGCCCCTCTTGTCTTCGGTATACTCTTTTGTCTGCGATAAAACGGAAGTAGCCTATAGAGCAGTGCTGACCAATTTGGGGCCCGTTTTGGCCTGCCACGGATTTGGGGAAAAAAACGTTTTTTGGTTTGTTTGTTTTTTAATTCCCACCCAACAACCCTCCCCTGGCTCCATGCTTCCTCCGAGACATGGGCAGTTAGCCAGCCGCTTCTTTTCACCTGACAGGGGAAGCTTCACCGGTAGGACATAGCACGTGGGAGGTGCACGCTATTCCAACCAGTTCCCCTCCCTCTGAACATTTTCAAAGTACCTTGAGGATTTTTCAAGTTGTGAATTAAGTCAAATTTCTCTCTTGATTACAAAGGTGGAAAATACAACTGTTTTTAACTGGGTGTTTACTGATTAAATGTTTAAGCTCCCCACAAATGCAGATGTTTTTTTTAATATATATAACCAATTGCAAATTATTACAATTACCAAACAGATAAAAAGTAGATTATTATATTGAAATGTTATTTTAGATTTAGAATGTTAATTTTCTATAAAACACAATACATTTTAACGTAATTCCACAACGTTTATTTTTGGCCCTCGGCCCTCCACCCAGATTGAGTTTTGGCCCTTCATGGGAAAGCGGCCATACTGTTTCCAGTCATATCTCCATGAAAGATTTTATTTTAGAAGGCAAAATATCGCTTATTGTCAACAAACCGGCCAACAGATATCAAAGCTGATGGACTTTATGGAAAGAGCGTAACTCGGCTAACAGCTAGCTAACGGTAGAGGCTATTTACTGTAAATATTGTATTTGTCTATGACACGTTACTCGTCAGACCAGTATAATGTCTGACGTCCTCACCCCGTTTTTACCAACAGCTTATTTTTAGGACTTTGAGCCCAAAATAAGGTTATTTGTCAACAAAATACACTGGCGAACACTTTGGCTAATTAGCAGAGCAGGACAAAAGCCAGCAACACATGAAATATCTTAAAAATGACCAAATACACTGGAGGAGGCTTTAAGGCTTTTTTCCTCCATATCTCATTTTCTGACTGTTTTCTTTTTGTCTATGTTTACTTCATGATTGTTGTTGTATTTTGTGCTTTTTTTTTTATCCTGAAGCCCCATCTCCCCTTCCCTTAACACATTGAGTGCCAAGGACGTCTGTGCACGTCCTAAAAAAAGTAACGAGGAGTGCCAAGGACGTCTGTGGACGTCCTAAAATCATAATTCATATTATTCCATAATTCTGCTGTTTAAGGTCGTACCCAGCCAGTGAGCATGAATCCCTTCAAGGGATCACACGGCGCCACCTTAAACATCTACATGGGAGCTGCGCCACCCACCTCAGATCCTTTACTTTGTGCAGGAGAAAGCGGAAAAAGCCGTGATCAAAGGGGAAACCGATGCATGCTGCAGCCAGAGCCGTATAGATTGCTCTGTCTGCAGCTGACAGTTGGCTGCATCCGCGCCCACAACTGAGCTCTTCTGCTTCTGTCTATCTGTCTGCATATAGTTTCTCCACACGATTCCCTGCCAGAAAGGCAGCACCCGAAGCCGAACGGCCAAACCTTTTCCTTCAGTCCCGTAACTCCCGTTTGCCATTTCCTTGTTGCGCTGGGATCCACCCGGGGCAAAAACGGAGGAAGCGAAAACAGACTGTGTGCGTGTGGGGAGGAGCCCGCAGCTCAGGGGGGGGGGGGGGTGGGGGGGTGGGGCACGCAGGCTGCACAGAACCACACCACGCCACCACATCAGAAAACACCAGCCAGAGTCAGTGAATGTGCTTGAAATTAGAGTGCAAAAAGTATTCATAAAAGTGACTTTATCTTGAAAAGTAAAAAAAAAAAGCAGAAAACCCTTGAAAGTGCTCTTCTTTCAGAGGCTGTCATTTCATAATGGAACTGTCTAGAAACAAAATTTCTTCTTTGGAAGAAGCAGGAGTGTCCAATGTTTCATTAGAGTCCAACCCTGTCAATATAGCCCTAATAGAAAAAATTCTATAGCTGTTTTCAACTGAATGGAAGTGAATCTGGCACAGGCTCCAGACAATTTTACTGAAGCGCTGTGGCACTCAATGTGTAAGTGGATCTTGTCTTATTGTCAGGCTGCCATTGTAAATGAGAATTTGTTGGTCCCCGTCCGCTCCTGGCCTGAACCGACGAGCCAGGATGGGTCAAATGCAGAAGACAAATGTCATGGCGCCTCTGAAGTGATAATAGCCACCGTGAACATGTGCATGCACTTTTTGTGTGTCTTTGAATAAAGACGGGGCTTGTTCATCTTATTCATTCATTCATTCATTCATTCAGCCAACATCGCCTAAAACCACCTCAGATGGACCGGCCATGTCATTCGTCTGCCTGACTCTCGCCTTCCCAAACAAGTCCTATATTACCAGCTTCTCATAGGGAAACGTGCCCCAGGAGGTCCAAAGAAAAGCTATAAGGACAACGTTAAAGCAGACATCAAAAAGTGCCACATAGACCTTAACAGCTGAGAGATCAATAGGGCGTCTTGGAGAAAACGTGTCTGTGATGATGGTGCTGCACTAGACCACGACCACCTCCACCGTGCTGCAGCAGACAAGCACAGACTGAGACCTCAACCAAACCCACCACCACCGAGGCCCACACTGCACCATGTGGCTCAGGATCGCCCACCTGAAGACCTGTGTGTGTGCGTGTGTGTGTGTGTGTGTGTGTGTGTGTGTGTGTGTGCGTGTGCGCGTGTGCGTGCGTGCGTGCGTGCGTGTGTGTGTGTGTGTGTGTGTGTGTGTGCATGCATGCGTGTGTGCGTGCATGCGTGCGTCTGTGTGTAAGAGAGAGAGAGAGAGAGAGAGAGAGAGAGAGAGAGAGAGAGAGAGAGAGAGAGAGAGAGAGAGAGAGAGAGAGAGAGAGAGAGGATGTATCTCTTGCCTCCTCTTCACTGACAGCTCTCTGAGGCAAACTATAGATACAAAATCATCACCAATAAGCAATTAACTAGTGTGGGCCGGTGTGGGCCATGAGTGAACATGATGATTCCTCTTGAAGAAGATGCTCAGTAAGTGAAAAGGTCAATGTTCAAATCAATGAAAAGCATCTTATGAGGAAGAGCTTTAATCTGCCCAGCTGTTAAGATAGTATCATTTTTAAATGTCCCCACTGGGATCAATAAAGCCATATCTTATCTTATAATAATCCTTCAGCACTTTACAGAAAGAAGGCTTTACTGAAAGCTATCAAATGGAGAATAGTAAAATGGAGAGAATGAGATAAATACATATTATAGGGGTGGCTGTGGCTCAGGAGGTAGAGGAGGTCGCCCACCAATCAGGTCGGGTTCGATCCCCGCCTCCAGCCATCGCTCGGTGTATGAATGTGTGTGTGTGTGTGTGTGTGTGTGTGTGTGTGTGTGTGTGTGTGTGTGTGTGTGTGTGTGTGTGTGTGTGTGTGTGTGTGTGTGTGAGAATGGGTGAATGTAGGGCAGGCATGTGTTGTGAAGCGCTTTGAATGGTCGGTACACTAGAACAGCGCTGGCTATATAAATGCAGTCCCACACAGCAAACACAATCAAGAGAAAATGGGTGAAAAAGAAAATGAAACATGAACAGACAAAAACATGATTAATATTGTGCGAGATTCTTCTTCTGCCCTCCTTATACTTTTCCTCCAATGAAACTGAAGAAATCCCCCTCTCCCTGTGTCGCTGTGTGTGTGTGTGTGTGTGTGTGTGTGTGTGTGTGTGTGTGTGTGTGTGTGTGTGTGTGTGTGTGTGTGTGCGTGCGTGCGTGCGTGCTGTGCGTGTGTGTGTGTGTGTGTGTGTGTGTGTGTGTGTGTGTGCGTGTGTGCGTGCGTGCATGTGTGTGTGTGTGTGTGTGTGTGTGTGTGACAGAGACCTGCAGTGTTTGTTGACAAGTGATCTCTCTCTCCCACCTCTCTCTCCACTCTCTCACCCCCCCCCCCTCTCTCTCTCTCTCTCTGTTTTTTTTTTTTTTTTTTACATTTGTTTTAGTTTGTGATTGTTGTGTTTTTCTGACTGTCTTGGGGCTGTGAAGGTCCATGTTGTAGGTACAGAGTGTTTAATAGGCTAAAATGTTTTGTTAAAACTCAACTCTAGCTCTGTCTCTCTGCATTAGACCATGTGCTACAGACAGTACCGACACAGGCACCCACGCAGCGAGTGGGCTCGGTCGGGTCCACACTGGACACCGCATATATAACCGCTCACACACACACACTCACACAACAACCAGCAGTTTATTCCAAGACTTCGAAAGGGCTTGTTGTTTGGGTAATACGGCAAAGAAGACGCATCCAAACAGAAAAAGAAAACAATAAAAACACTCGGCGCAGCGCCACAAATAGCCCATCTAAACAACCGAAGTGCCCATGTGCAAGACTGCTGTCATTCTGCTTGG